>NC_071286.1:27508673-27565259 GCF_943735745.2 Anopheles bellator
ATGCAGCGTGAGCGCGCGGTGGTCGTGGTTCCTTTTTTTTCGTGGCCACGGCGAGGAGCGCCGAGCGGGTTGAAAGATAAATGTAAGGCGCGAAAAGCATCGCTTCACGCGAGAGGATAATTTCAAATTAAAAAATCAATGAAATGCGGACATTAGCATTCATTGTCAGTGAGCCCAACGACGCCCGTCGCCTGGGCGATAAGAGAGCCCTGGAGTTGGTTGGCGCAATCCGTTTTCATGGCTTTCGAGAGGCCAATTTCTTCGGCCGGGCCACTCTGAAATGGATTTGCTTGCGCTTAAAGAGAAACCCAACTCCGGCGGAGGCACCCTCCGGTGATCCGGTTTCCGTTCCGATCCGGATCTTATAATACGATTCAGGAGCCCTTTCTTTTGTGGTGAGGCTTTCGTGGCCAGGCTGAGCCCGTAAAGGAGTGGAACACCTCCAGCAAGTTCCAGAATTTGTTCTTTTTTTGGTGAAAACGCTTCTGCAGGGATTGCGTCCTTCGAAAACCTTCCGAATCGTTGACTCATAGTGGACCTTGCCGTGCCAATCCGCTTCCGCGATGAGTCAGCTTTGCTCTTTGGATAAAAATGCTAAACGGAGGTAAATTTTTCCATTGTGTCGCACAAAGTCTTATCTCCGGAGCCCGATTTCGCAGAGAGTCGCACTTAAAGCACACAGGAGCATTAAAGTCATTCATCGGGAGAGTAATCGTTTTCCCTTGCATTGACCCGACGATGGCGAAGAATGTTAAAACGGCATAAAAAGCGCATATCTCACCCGCCCCGGGTGCAGATGAATCCAACGGATGGCTACCATCGAAGCAGACTCCACTCGGAGTATTAATTCGCAGGACATTCGATGAGTCGCCGAGTGAGTGTCTATAACAAATAGTTATTGTCGTTCATTGTTAAAAAATAATAATAACGTCGCGCAAATAAAGGGAACGGAGTATCGCGCGCTCCCTTCCTTGGGCCTTCATCCGGCCGGCCTCCTTAATCCAACGCGGAAGATAGAAATAATGAAGCCAGCCAAGGGTGAGGAGTGCCATTCAGGTGGTCGGCAGCCAGGCAGCATATCGGCTATGCTGGCCGGAGTAGCAAAAATTGAACCGAACAAAAACTAGGCCTCAAAACGAGAGAGAGAGAGAACACGGAGAAGCAGCACCAAACAGCAACACAACCCGAACACACAGTATAAGGGAGGTTTGCCCCGAGCGAGCAGCACGGTTGAGAAGAATGTTGTTTCCAATCCAACCCCACACGGCGAACGGAAAGAACGAACCCGGTTTGGAAGCGGAAGAAACGCATCCGATGACTCCGCCGCCGAAGGGCCGGCCAGCCGGGAAGCGGGCAAGCGGGACACAAAAGCGACGGTAAAACATAAAAGCGAACATAAAGCAACACACCACCGGCACCGGGGGATGATGATATAAATAATTACTCGAAATAAGAGGGCGCCCCGCCACCGGTAGGTCGCCGCGGCGAGCGCGCGGCATAACTGCAAATAGGGAGAGAAAGAAAATAGGACAACGGACTACCGGGTGGTGGTGGTGGTGGCCACTAGGCGCAAGACAAGAGGTGGCTCTTTTCTCACGAACGCGCGCTCGTCCCGCGGCTGATGAAACTGTAAAAGTGAAGAACTGAAAAGCAACGCAATGCAAAAAAAAGAAGCGAACAAACAACCCCCGGGAGAACGGGAAAAGAAAGGCCAAAGTGCCCACTGCGGTGGTGGCCACACCGGGGGGAGGCGCCCAAGAATTCTGCCGGCACCGCTGCTGACCGCTGGCGCGGGGTGCTTTAAATCGAATTAACTCCATGAAAATCAATAAAAATCAATAAACCGACCTCGCTCCTCACATCCATCGGGCGGGCGCCAGGGTGCGGATCGGCCATGCGTAACGCGCGGCGCGTCTTATGCTTCCTTTTCCGGTCCCGGCTGGGTGCGCGCCCCGTGTGTGCCTTCCATTTTACATTCTTCACGTCACTACACTACACTCGGCCGAGTTACGTGCATTCATTCGTTTCGGTTCCGAAATATGTACACAACATTAACGAGATGTAAGTCCTCCACAATGTTGCCTGTGTTCGGCATGGCGAATGATTTATTTTGAACCATAAACATAAAATCACCCAAAACAAACATCGCCGCCACCGACGTGACGTGAGGCGTTTTCCACGACTTTCCACGGCCGACGCGCGCTGGTGAGCGGTCGCAACTCACTACGGCGAGTGAAAGTGAACAAAAGCATGCTGTGCTCATCCTGCTCCATCGGGCAGCGAAGGTGGAACCCCCCGCCGGGGGGAGTAATAAAATGAACCTTGACACGGTGTTACCAAACTCACGCACTTCCCGGTTCAGGCCCTTGTCCCAGGGGGGGTTTGTTCTCGATTTAATACGACGGAGAGCGCCGAGAGCGAACACACACCAATGCGGCCGCCGGTGAGCATATTCGGCCGCATTCACACGCAATGAATAAGTTAACCACTTGGCTTGACATTAACGTGCGTAGCGTTAGAGCTCGTGCGTGCGGACATTCGCAGCCTGTCCGTAATTGTGATTATCGAAAATTATGTTCCATCTAATTGTGGCACCAACGGTGACCGTTAATACTTAATCAACCTTTTCGTTCATCTCCCTAAGAGAGGTGTTTAATTAATTGCATAAAACATCGGGAGAATACTGTCAATTGCATGTTCCTCTCATCCGACATTAACCGAAATGTAGACGACGAAGTTTTCAAAGCTGATTTCGGGGCCGCCGTCTATAAACTGTATAATTAACTTCTTAGCACGCGAGAGCCACGAGACTCTCTCTATCTCTCTCTCTGACAGGCTCGTCCATATCGATAACCACCGGAAACGGATAGAATCCCGTATCAAACGAAATCCTCGCCAAATCCAGCATTGCGCCGGGTAGATGGGTGCGAGGCCTGCGCAACGGGGGAGGGAATGTGTTTGACTGTTTTGACAACAATTTCGACCCCGATTTTCGGTTTCTCGTTTAGCCCTCTCGCTCTCGCTGCTGCCCTCCTGGTCGTAATCTTCCTCCGAAAACTCGATGACGAAATGCTCTCATTCTTCCCAAACACAACACACTGCTCTGGCCGCGTTCTCTCGCATTCTCACGCCTTCCGCCTGTTGTATATGCTCTGGAGGAGGATCTTGGAACGCCAGAGCATAGGAACCGACAAGGAGAAGCCACCGGCTTTCGCGGTAATCACATCCAATTTTACCGAAAACCCAAAGACACCCCACAGCACATCTGCTTTCTCGCTCCTGTTACTCACTCGCTCTCCCTCTCTCGCACACACACTCACGCACGCGTTACACGCTGCGCTTTGTGTGGTTGCTTCCCCTGGATTCCATTCCGCGAGGAGCGAAACGGGACTATGCATGTGCCGACTCGCTCACTCGCGGCTGATGGACAGAGGCAGTAAACGAGAATGTTATGTTGGCTCGTCGTCACCACCCGCTGTGCGCCCCATTCCACACACTCGGCAACGACGACGACGATAAGCAACATATTTCGATTCGATTTTCATTAGACAGATGTGCACTGCGAGTGAGCGAGAGAGCCAAGTAGCCGCCTAAACTGCTCTCGTGCAGACCGTTGCATAAATGGAGTTCGCTAGGGAGAGAGAGAGAAGGCACGCATCAGTCATGTAATGGGATACGAAATTTCTTCAAACTTATTCAAACATTTTAATCCGAGTTTATTAACAAACGTGCTAACGTCGATCGATTGCAGCAGGACAAAGCTGTTGTCGCTGCCGTTTGCTGGGAGGGTTTGGGCCAATGGGGAGGTTTGGGCAGCATAAGCAGTCGTGGCCGAGCGGTTAAGGCGTCTGACTAGAAATCAGATTCCCTCTGGGAGCGTAGGTTCGAATCCTACCGACTGCGCGCGCTTCTCTGACTCTCCTGAGATTTGAGAGACCAAGAAAAAAGGATTATTCTTTTTTGTGTAGTCTGGAATTATCTTCGCAACAATATGCTTTCTGAGTAGAATCAATGTCACGTCGTCACTACTAGGGGTAGGCTCTTCCAGATAGATTCTTAATTTGCACCCTCTTATCAGCGATAGGAGTCCAGCCACTGGGCCCTTGAACCTTTCCACCGTGCGTTTTGATACCCTTCGCCGGTAAGTGGTGTGTACCACCAAGTGGGCTACGCGGAGGGCTCTTCAAAGGTTTATATTTGTCCGCTTTGTCGGTGCGGCCCGGTCGAGGGGTCAACAAAGAAGGCCGGGTAGGCTCACGCAGCAATTACGGATCTGAAACAATGTCGCCACTTGCCGGGGGACGAGCGCGCGGGGTCCTTCCTCGTTTGTGTGACGATTACGTGACATACCGAAATTATGTGACTTTGTCGCAATAAACGCTCTCGCCACCATCGCCATGTGCTGTGTGTGGCGGGCACACTCCTGTGGGGCGTCGTCCACAAAAAAAGGGCCAAACCGCGGGCGATGAAAACACAACAAAGGCCAGTCGACAAGACGAGTCGGTGGCCACTCATGCCTCATGACTTCTGGTGGGCCGTAACCCAACAGTCCCAACGCGCGCGGTTTGTTGCTTTGCCTAATTAAATTATCAACATTCCAATGAATTTGGCGTTTTTGGCCGATGGCTCAGAGTGGTGCAGATGGGACGAGAGATCTGGTGCTATGCTCTGTGTGGGGGGGCCAACATTGTTTTACAATTGAGTTCGATCCGGTTCCAATCCGGCGTATGCCGTGTAGTCGTGGCACTTCTATCAACCTTTCTTCTACCAAAATAAACACATTAAAAATCCTTCAAACCGTTCAAGGTTGGCCGGCCGGCGCCCGATGATCGATTATGCTTGGCCCCCCGACGGCGGGAAAGTAATGCAAAAACCCATCGCCCAGAGCTTTCGTAGTTTGGAACCGTGTCCGCCTCTCTCACACTCTCGCTCACAGTCGCCCCGTGGCTTTCCTTATCGACCTCCCCCCCATGCATTTCAGTCCCTGACAGCAAATCCTATCTTTGTCTCGCACACGGACAGTGGGCGCAACGGGAGCGGACAAAGAAAAACCACCCGCCAGCAGCAACGGCAAACAGCAACCCAAGCCTCGGTGTCTCGGTTGTTGCCGTTCGTTTTATTGGAATTTAATTGTCATCGTGAAACACAACACAAGACCCCAGAACCAGGCACGACCGAACCCTGCGAACATATGAAGCCTTTGCACCCCCTCAACAGCAACATCCTTTTTGTCGGCCGAGTTAGCCAGAAGGGTAACACAAAGCTCGCATTATGTCGGTGGGTCGTGGTACCTTTTACGTAGAGTGTTTTACAGTTTCAAACGTCACTTTCCCAACCCCACCAAAGAGGGTCCCTAAGGCAGGGCGAAATGTCGCATAAACTGGTGGCGGTGGCGGGCTGCTGCTGCAAACTTCATCAGCATCTTGGATTCCCCAAATCTCGCCACAAACAACCAGCCATTGTGTCTGGCCGGCAACGGGTCAATCGAAGCCGAGAAGAAACCGAGGGGCCCCGTCATATCAAGGTGAGCGCTGCTCCGATCGTCTCGTGCCCAGCGGTTGTTGGAAACTTTCCCTTGCTGTGTGCGTTCCGTTCCAAGACACAGAATCCCTGTCTCTCCCCAGCCGGGAGTGAGCCAAGATTCCATTCCGAAGCCGCTGATCATTTTCTTCGTTGTGTTGATTGGCCACACCATCGATTGGTGGCGGGAATATTTGCCTTCTTTCGGTCAAGTAGCAGCAATGGACGCACGGGGCGTCCCGCCGTGTCACTTTCGCTGTCATTTCTCCACCGCTAAAGGTTGCTTCTCCTACGAATGAGTTATGCAAAGTTGATGCATCGATTGATGTTGCAGTGAATATTCAACAACCTTCGGGAAGGTGTGCCGTGTAATGCAAGCTTTTAAAAGTATGCGCATTGCCT
Source organism: Anopheles bellator (assembly GCF_943735745.2). NCBI lineage: Eukaryota > Metazoa > Arthropoda > Insecta > Diptera > Culicidae > Anopheles > Anopheles bellator. Next base: position 27,514,596 of record NC_071286.1, read on the forward strand.
CAGAGCATTAATATGTGCGCCCTACAGTAGTTGAATGCTGCATTAGTGGGGCACACATGCACACCGTGCAACAATATCCTTGGCTTCCACCTCGGTCTGTGTTTTGTCCTTTTCCATTCTCGGTTCCTCATTCTTCGACATCGCACACGGAGGATATGTCTGTGACACTTTGGCTGTCTGTGGCGCAGACTTCGGTTAGCAAGTCCTTCACCTTCACCGAGGGCACTAGACACGTCCGCCCGTACTCACTCTCATCCTTGTGGTTGGTTGCCCAAAATTTCGAAGACGTCAATCGGACGGACAGCTTCTCCAAACGCGTCGCAAAATGGCTTTTTAAACGATTGCCAGCGCTGGGGGCTGGTGCAGGATTTTCTAGGATTCTTGACGAGATTCGTTTTTGTACGTTCGCACGCAAATAGGGTGCGCGTTCGGACGTTGTTGGTCCACGTTTCTGTCGCCCCCTTTCGCTCTCTCTCTCGCTTGCTGCCTGTCACTCGGTTGTCTCGCTTATCTTTATTACGATTTAATTACGGCGCAGCTTCCACGCGGCGGAAAATGTAACACCACGTGGAACCATCACCACCGGCGGTTCCCGGCACCCGGGAGATATCGATTGATAACTCGTCGTCGGGTCGACATCGCACGAGAGATGCACCAAAAAGCCGCACGCACGGTGACAATTCGTGCCCGCTGGCGAGCCTTTCATCGCATCCACATTCGCGCAGATTATGGAATGACGCTGAAACGCACAGCAACCGAGCGGCGGTATGTGATGGCGTATGGAATTGCGGAATGCATAGGCAGTCGTGGCCGAGCGGTTAAGGCGTCTGACTAGAAATCAGATTCCCTCTGGGAGCGTAGGTTCGAATCCTACCGGCTGCGAAGAGCGAGATTTTTTGTCAGTTCTTCCTTTTTTATAAACAGTTCACCTAATTTTTTTATGTTTTTGCAGGCCGATAGGATGTATGTGGATGAGATAAGTTTCGCCGATAATTCCGGGCCAAAATTGCGAGCGCAATATTCGCTCACCACGCGCACGCGGTCATTACTTAATCAAAATAGGTTTTTGTGCTCGGCGGCCGACGGTCGCCTTTATCATCGCACCTCGCCTCGGGGCCTTCTTGCGTGACTGAAACCTAAACTCGGGGCCACTTGTAACCCCCCCGGGGGATGGGCCCCGAGGGTCCGGGGTGCGGGGGCACATAACAGCGTAGTGAACGATAAGGCGACGTAGTTAGGCGACGACGCTGGCGACGAATGTCGCGTCATCAAACAGAACGTCCCCCCGCACCACCTTCCTTTCCGACGGGATTTCCCATTCCGTCGTGCGGTGCACGCGAATTCCGTCACCCACGAGGATTTCCCCGCACTCACACCACCACCACCAGCTTGCGCGCGGGAGGAACACGAAGAAGCAGCACGAAATAAACAAAAAAAAAACGGCGCAAATCACCTGCAAAGGGGTGGAAGGGGTGTGGAAGGGGTAGTGGCCGCTCAGCTGGTTTCGCGCGCGTGTGGTGGTGGTGCTCGGCCGCGTGTATGTGCGACGCACACATCGCTCTCGCGTGGTGTGAGTGATTCCGTGAGTGCGCGTGAATCGACAGCTGATTTGTGAGAGGCATCACCGAACGAGTGACTGAGAGATCCGAGGTGCGTCTCTCACGATACTCACAGTTCGTGAGTGCAGAGGGTTCCCGGAATCGATGCGAAAGAATCGGAAACGCAAGGCCTGCCCGGCCCGGTGTATTACTGGCGAAGCTTTTATGCTGCCCGCACAACTCGATCATTTCCCGCGCAGGGGAGGGTCGGGAGGGCGCGAGGGTGCGCCAGTGGCTACCGGATTCTGGCGACTCTGCGCCTCCCGTTTAAAACGCCGTTGCCCCCCTCAACAGCAAAGTGACACCGTTTCTTTCTTCATGCGGCTCTCTCTCGCTCTCACACGCTCCTTACTTTGTAACTTTCACCTTCACCTCGTTCTTCTCGCGGCTCATAAAGTGCGTCGTCGAGAGCCGAACGCGGGAAAGCGAAGTCACGCGGGGGGCTACAAAATTTTCATTAATTTTCACTGGCAGGACGACATCGCCGAATGTCGCCCGGAGGCCGAGGCCGGTAGATTAGAGAGAGAGAGAAGGCGAAGTGTCGGGTAGACCTCAGCGAAGGAGAGAGGGTCTTGCGCCGCCCTTCGGAAAAGCGAAAATTCATTTCAAGGGTCGTCGATTGCAAAACTACCACCACCAGCAGCAGCGGCAGCCGCCGTCGTCGTCAGCGCATAACCTTCACGGGCCGCGCTCTACACGATGCGGGGCAGCGAGCGGCACCGGCCCAAGAGAGACAGATAGAGAGAGAGAGAGAGCGGGACGGACTTGAGTTATGTTACTAAAACGGAAAAACGGCCACCGAGAGCCTGGGCGCTGAGGGGTTGAGAACGCCGCAATAGAGATATGAAAAGACCCCACCGATGGCATATGCACCGCGGACGACGCCACGTTATGCGAGCGGACCACCGGGCGGCAGCGGGCGGCAGCGGGCGGATTTATGTCAAGGAACAGTTAAATTCGTTTCGCTATTCTCAGCCAAAAGAAAGCCCCAGGCTTGGTGGGATTTATCAGCTCATCGGCGCATCGGTCACCGGAGGTACACCGAGAGGCTCCCGGTACAGCTGCCGGCCAAGTACCGCATCGCTTCCCGGCTCCATTCACATACCTCGTAAAGCGAGCATAATGAAGTGCCGGAACGAAGCGCACGGCATGTGTGGCTGGGCCTCTGTGGCTCGTTGGCTGTGTGTGAACGGCGAAGATGTGCTCGCAGGAATTCGGACACCGGACGCGGGAGTAATTGCCCGCGGAGTGCCCAGCCGGTAGCATCTTGGGCGCGGCTTCTTCAGAATCAGGGCGCCCGGCGGCCTTTCGTAGAACGTTGACCACCGAGAGCCCGGCGAATGAAGAATGATCGATGAACGGATGATCGTCTTCGGCCGCTCTAACCCGAGACTCCGAATCGAATCCACCGAAATCGGAGTTGGAGAATGGGCAGCGGGAATTTCATTCATCGGCTTCCACTCCCGCCTGCGTGGTGGTGGGAATTTTCCCGCCCAACGCTGACGACGACCCGAGGTGGTTGATGGGTTTACATTCTCAGCCGTGTCGGGTGGTTGTTGGAATGTGGAGCCGCAGAGCAGAAGGTGATCCCCGATAGCTACGTATGGATGTTTGGAGTTGGACATTTTGGAGGATCATCATCGTTTTTGGGCCACTTTCGGGTCGGCTCGCCATCGCCATGACCGGGAATCCGTTTCGGCAGGTGTCGGTCCGGTCAATAAATCCAACCCGGGAATCCCAGAACGAACACCCGACGCCCGAACACGGCAAAATGAGGCAAGAGAACGAGTAAAATACCCAATAAAGCGGTGTTAGAAGGGCAACACGCAAACAAGAAGTGGAAGCAATCGACATGAACGCGACTTTTGCGCGCCCAAAAGCAGGTGAACACGTGGGCTGAAAAGGGCCGGGTCTAGGAGAGAAAATGCGTTGCTCAAAATTGACTTTATCCATCAACGGAATCTCCATCAAGAATCAATCATCCGGACGTCGTTCTGACACGCCAATACCACTTTTGTCGAAACCTCAAAATAGCCTAAAAATAGGCGTAAGTTTCAGCGATAACTTCTTCATTCGAGAGAAATTTATCCCAGGTTAACATTTATTTTAAATCTGTGAACAGCCCAAAACGCTATATAATATTCACTGTAGGCGGTATTTTCCTTCTCAAGATAGTCAATGAATATTACACCATGCACATCCCAAAATACCGAGACCATTACCTTTCCAGCCGGTTGTTGTGCTCGATCATTCAAAACGATTTTGTGAATTTTTTTAGTGTTTTGTGGTGCTACCGCTTCATCTGGACGTCCAGTGCTTTCAGCATCATTGGTGTCTCTTCGACCTCGTTTCAAGTCAGCAAACCAACGCTTTATTACTGTTTCTGATATAGTGGAGTCCTTAATGACACTTTTCAAGTCATTTCTTCGTTGGGACGTTATTTTTTCTCATCAAGAAGAAGTGTTACATTAAAACACGAAATTGTTGTCACTCCTAGAACCTTGCAACTCACCGACTTATGAGACGAGAATATCATAAAGTTTTAACAGCTTTCTTTCGAAGATTATCGCCTTCTATGCGCTAGGCCCGAGACTTTTCCGCCCATGTGGTAGACCCCTCTAGGGATTGTCCGGGGCCGATTGAGAGTGAGAAGAAAGAGTGAAACAAACAATGCAACCAAATCCAATCTGTCAGTCAGGTCGCCACTGGACGATCTCCGACAGCATCGCTGGTCCGTTTCGCTTTAGCTGGTGGCCGGCGGCGGCCGAATCGCCAGAGATTAATTTCCTCGAATCGACGAATCGGGTAGTGATCGAAGCGCAAGAACGACGCCAAAGCACCGCACCGTGCGCCCAAACGGGAACGTGAAGGAAACGGAACACCTCTCACCGAGACACCGAGAGGTGAGAGGACGCGAAAAGTGAATGACCCCGCACCAGCGGGGGGGTGTGCGATCACACACATACACACACACGGTCGAGAGACAGAGAGACAGTGATCACCGAAAAGTGTGCAGAGATCCTGCCGCAGCCTGCGATCTTGAAGGCTGAGTAAGAAGGACAAAAGACGGACCCCGATAAATCTTGATCCGTGAGGTCGTGCGAACCCCTGCTTGGCGTAACCCAACTGTGCCTGTGTGTGTTTGTGCCCCTTTTTTATTATCCTCCCTCGTTGGGATCTTCGCATCTGGAACGGAGGTCCCGCGGAGGTCGTCGTCGTCGTCGCGGTCGGGTCCCTGGGTGATCCTTTCCCGTCGACAGAGAAAGACCCTTTCTTGCGCCTTAGACGTATGGGTTACACATATACGCACAACTCTGTGGAAGAAGAAACAGCAAAAAAAAAACTGGTGGTGCATCTGCCGTCTCCGTCGAGGTTTCGGCAGACAATCAGGCCGACCCAGCCCAGCCCAGGAGTATCGAGTTCTCGGGGACCGAAAAGAAAAGACAACTGTCGACAACGCCGCAAACGGGCTCCTTAGGCTGCGCTGTTGTTGCTGTTGTTGGTGGTGTGCGAGCAAAAGAGATGAATGACCGATCTTCGCGGCACCAACCAAGGGCTTCCTTTTGTGCAAACACCACACTAGCGCTGTAATCCTCCTCATTCGGGCAGCAGCAACGGGGGCTATGCTCGTTCCGGGGACCGGAGAGTGAACCGAAACAGGTGAGAGGCCACCAGGATGCCGAGGTTTGTTAATTATCGACTGTTTTTGGCGTAATCTCATTTTAACTGATCACTGATTGGCCTTTAAAAGAAGAACTTTTGACTGCTCGAAATCGAAATCGAAATCGAAAAATAGAAAAGAGTAGAAAAACTTGGACGGCATTTGGTTTCAACAGGACAGCGCTACGTGCGATACAGCGACAACCACAATCGATATTCACGTTACGCGAACAAACCAGCAACTATCGACGACTTCAAGACCGAAATTCATATTGCCATTGCCGAGATAAAACGACAGATAGTGGAAAATGTACTCAAAAATAGGACGACCGAATGGGCCGCTGCCAAGTCAATTGTGGTGAACATTTGACCGAAACCTTTTTTCATAAAAATAAAATTTAAGAACCAACCTTTCAAACAAGTGTCCAAGCATCGAAAACTATTCTGCCGTTTCTGTTTTTTAAACCAAATGAAAAAAAAAGAACGCTTGTTTGGACACCCATATGAAAAAGGTTCACAAAAAGGACAGTATTGAAAGGTTCCACCGAGATTTGAACTCGGATCGCAGGATTCAGAGTCCTGAGTGCTAACCATTACACCATGGAACCCACCTGGTAAAAGCAGCGCCGGTAGACTCCACATCGTGACGCATCTCAGCGTGGCTAGAGTTGCCGATGCGGACCAGAAATCGCATAGAGAAAGAAATGATGACTGGAAATTCATCTGCGACCCAAACAACCGTGGTCTACAGAACTCTTGGACTAGAAGAAGACTCACTGAAGACTGTCTTAAAATAAAGCAATATAAATTATTTAAATTTTCAAAAACCAAGTAGAAACACGGGTACACTTTCAACTCAACTAGCAGTCATCGTGGCAGACCTCTCATCGCCACTAATACAATCGATGGATGTCCGCATCAACAAGCCTCCGTTAGGGCCGGGACAGTTCGGGAAGAGTCGAGTGCAGTGGATTACAACTGCGAGGGAAAGTTTGACACCAAACAACAAGAAGACGTCGGAAGAGCCTTTTTCTTTTGGAAGAAGGATTCTTCTTCGTCGGAAGAGAATCTTTTGTAGAGAACATGCCCCAAGTTTAGTTGATTTGTGTTTCTGAAAATCAACTGCTTTTCAACCATTTTGATGTAAAAATCGAAGTACGAGGAGGTTCGTATACGTTAAAGTTGTCGTTGAACTCCACTTAGCGCACCCCACAAAAAAACGATTCCCTTTTCTATTTTATGCCAAATATCTTGTTGCTCGCTCCTTTTTGCGGGACATTCCAATCGAAGCAGGCAGTCCCCGTAATCGATTATTTTCCCCAACGGACCAGCAGCGGCCGCGACGAAATGGACATCACGCAACGCACGCCACGGGGGGGCCAACCATCTCTCGAAGGACGACTGTCAAACGGCGTCTCCTTCCGAGCGGGGCACGGGATGCGATTGTGTATGCGGTGATTATGATGATTGTAATGGCTCGCTCCAAAGCCCACCACCACCGATTGTTTGTGCCACCCCCACCACATCATCATTGATGTGGCGATGATGTGATGCTCTGTAATTTGGATTTTAATATACTCTACGGCCGACCTCCCCATTGATTTGAGTAGCCATTTGCTCTTTTTAATCCCGATTTAATGTAATGCAAACAACTGAGTGTCCTTTTGCCAAGTTCCGGAGCAGATCCAAAACAGCACACACAAAGAACGAAGAAACACTGGTGAACACAATAAACGCCGTCGGGTCCTGCTTGCGTCTTTGCGTACGTGATGGACAGCACGTTAACATGATGAAGCAATAGGCCCCGAGAGCGAATAAGAACACGGTTTTGATCATTCTCTCTTTTTCAATAAACGGCTCATTCCTTTAATGTCCTTCGTCCTTCGGCCTAGCGGTGTGACGCGGCCTCGCCTCGACCCTCATATCGACTTTTCTCCGTCTCTCGGCTTCCATCGGCAGATAATTTACAGGGGCCCTGGCCTCCTCCAGGTTCTTCTCGGTCTGAAGGACCGTCTCCGAAGTGACGGCGCACGCTATGGTGTCTTTCTCTCTCTGTATCGCTCTCGCTCGCCCGCGGTCGACCCTAAGCACTGTGATTTTGCCTCCGTTTTGTTATCCTTCTGCCGGTCGATGGGTCTTCTGCCACCACGGAGGCCACGGCGCAGCAGCAGCAGCAGCAGATGACTCGGTACAAATGGTTCATTTGGAAGGCCCATCGTCGTCGTCGGAAGAAGCAGCGGAACCTCGGTCCCTTCAACAGGCTCATTTTCGTCCGTGCCGCGACGCGACAGGCGGAAGGCTGGTTCATCGACCTCTCTCCCACATCGGATGGGTGAAGGGGGCGAACGCGAGCCCGAGCAGAGCAGCAGCAGAGAGACCCTCTTGGGCCCGACGACACGCGCGCGCCCTGATGCACCGCGTTTTCCCTGTGGCTCTTTTTAAAATATCGTGGCTCGGCGCCCTCGGAAGTTAATGTGTGTTAGGCAAAGTAGCCGTGTGGCCCACGTCAATTGGTCAAGGCAACATCGGCTTCCGGTCAGAAGAGGATCAACGGTTGACAAATGGTAGCTAATTGCGCGATTCGCGGCGGACCTCTTAGGCGGGGTGGATGATCAAACGTGGGCCTCAAAAGTCTACTTCTTTTCGACGATGAATCCCCCCATTGGAAATCCACTTGGCGCATCCTCGCCATAAACGACCCAAGTGTCGGGTATCAGTGCAGTATTGAAGCGGAATCGAAATTAAATGGAAAATTCAATGGAAAAATTCACCCGAAACGGGGTCTCGTTTCCCTCGGTTTGCATTGGGAACCCAAAAAAAAAAAATCGCACACCCCTCCACAGCCAACACTAGGATGTGTGTAGGGGTCCTTTGTGAACCCTCCACCTCGCGCGCTAGTGTTGCAATTTTGATCCGTTTTCCCGGCTCCGTTTCTCTGAATCCAACCATTTCCATCCGGAACGGAGGGAGACAGCGGGCCCGCGACAGAGACACAGTGAGAGAGAGAGAGAGAGATTACCAGCCATGCTGGTAGTTAGTTAATTGCGGTATCAAGTATCAAGGGGCCACCGGGGTTCGGGGAGTAGCATCGAATGGGCCAAGTGCCCCCCCCATAGGGGATTATTGAACCACGCAGACTTGCCACGCTGCTGGCTGCGCAATATTCGGGGGATTCGCGTATCAAAGAAAATTGGGCTACAACGAGCATTGGTGAACGTTTATTAAAATTTCTCATCGAAATGAGATCTGAATGAGTCCCTCGAGCTCGACATCCCAGAAATCGAGCGGCCTCCGCCGGTTCGAGTGTGAGCTGATCGCTGGAGAGCCTGTCGAGAACTGGATTAATAATGCTGCGGCAATAAACCTTGAGCCGATGTGTCAGTCAGCCGCTCTGAAGGCTGCCTTTTGCGCGGTCGACGAGAAAATCGATGGATTCGAGAGGGTGGATATTCCGTGACTTTGTGTTCGCCTCGCGACTAGCGCAAGAACTTGCAGCCCTCCCCTTCGCCAACACCGGCACCGGCTACCCACCGGCGATGATGATTGACAGGTGACAGTTATGATCGGAATCCTTGAGATCACTGCTACTGAGCCACGCCACAGGCCAGGCCAGTTCACGAATTTACGCACGCATCCACGCACTTTCTTTCACCGCTTTGCGCCCGGGTACGCTTTTCGCGTCGCGGTCGGTTCCGCGGGCCGTGGGCGGAAAAGTTGGTCTCCGCCTGGGAAAACATTATCATCCACCCACACGGCCGCCGGTGCGTTGGCGCCAGCAGCATAGGTCATGGCATGGATTCCGCTGCGTAGGCAGCACACCGCCCAAGTGTTGCTGCCGTGTGGGCATTGTTGCGTCGACTTTCTCCGAACAACCCGGGGGGGTGGTGCGAGGTCGGCGAGGAGCCGAGGTGGTGGGAATGTCTAAATTTCGCCGAGGACGACGGCGACGACGACGCCGACGCTACGATAAGGCGTAGGAAAATACGCTACACGTTTTCCGAAGGGGCCCATTTCATTCATAAATACGCAAGCGCAAGGATGTTCGTGGAATGTTGGCGTATCCGAAAGTCATGCAGCAAGCCTCAGGCTTTTCAGTTTTTGCGAGAGAAAGACCACGATGGGCAACAATAAGAGGTACGCGATAGGTTAATTAGAATAATGAAATTGTAGAGACATTAAACAGGGGGTACAGTAAAACGCGCCATAGGGTGACATTTGGTCCGTGTGACCTTCAACTGTTCGGCGTTGTTGCAATGATGTCAACAGTTAGCCTTTACGCAAATAATTACACCGATGCCTGCAAACGATAACTTTGAGCCAGAAGAAGCCAACAAGGGTAAACGCACAATGGACTGACCTTTGCAATTTATTTGATAAAACGTCATGCGACCAGGAACCAAAAAGCTGAACTGGAAGAAGGGGGAGCACCTTTTCGGGGTCGCGCTCGCTGTGGACAGGATTCGAACCTGTGCGGGTAGCGCTCGCTGTGGACAGGATTCGAACCTGTGCGGGTAGAACCCAATGGATTTCAAGTCCATCTCCTTGACCGCTCGGACACCACAGCCGGTGACGCCGGGGCATCCCTGGAACCGAGGAGGCACGGAACCTGCAACTTCGAGAATCATAAAAAATCGAGGCCCATTAGTCAGAAGCGCTCTCAAAGTAGCGATCCAACGAAACGAAACTTTACCATTAATCGCTACAGCAGAGAAATGGACCATCGACTGAAAACCCACAGGGACAGTAGCGATCAAATGGGCGTAGCAATGTTTCACGGACGAATCATCAAACCATCAAATGTTGGCGTGCAGCCCCCGGAACATGGCGGCTGTGACCTATATCGCCGCACCACATTCCGAGCGACCGTAACAAATCATCGCCCGATATGGTCTGGCCCGCTAAATAAACCATAACCGACCCCGAACTGGCCCCACGCTGAGCCAATGAGCTGGGCTGGGCTGGGTGGCTCACTTTCTCGCGTTGCCCAGAGAGCGTTGCGTTGTTTAAATATCCAAATGTTTGCCTCATTATGTGCACCCTGGCGCACAGTAGGCGCACAACAGTCCACCGATTTACCCGATTGCCGGCCGATCAACAACTCGAATCGGTTCGGTATCGGATCGAAATTAATCAACTTTGAACCCCGGAAACCCCGGATGGGTTAGTTGTTGTAGAATCGAGGCAATATTTCCAAATCTAGAACACCCGAGACGACTCGAGTCAAATGGCACCCGGACAGCGGCAACGGTTAATGTATCAAACAGTGATGCAACCGCCGGGGGGTTGCCGCCGCGGGGGCTATTGTTTACACTTTCCAGCTGTTTAAATTTCCTCGTTGCACTTCGTTGTGATGCGTTCTCTCGCCCCACAACACAGACGGTCAAATTCTTGCCCTCCCAAGCCAGGCGTTTTTAATGGGCCACTTTCGGTGAACAACTTTACGCTTGTTGCTTTGTGCCATTAAATCAGCTTCCCGCGAATATTTTACGTATCGTCGCTTGTTGTTGTCGCTGTCGCAAGGTTTTGGTATATTAACAATAGTTTATTTGTAACCACCTCTGATGCGTTTTACAACATTCTGAACCGCGGTTTTACCAGTCACAGTAGGCGTTCGTGCTACAGTTTGTTTCAATGTATTTTTGTGAAGCAACTGCCGATACTATCGTTCCTCCGAAGCAACGACACAAATTTGGTGCCCGTGTGCAAAGGAAGTTATTTTTTGTGTCAGTTAGTGGGTCATTTGTTGATATCCGAAAATGGAACCAGGTACTTAACTTTATCTTTATTTATTTACCTTTGCAGCGCGATCGCGCAGTGCCGTACGTTCGTGGTGGGGCCTATCTGACGGGGCCGGATGATGCTATGCCAGAGTTCCTACATGTTCCACAGAGAGAGAGAGAGAGTTTACGAGTTCTTAACATGCTATTTTCTTAACTAATGGTTATGGCTGTCGCGTGTATCTATAAGATAACCATTTCACCGGGTTTGCTCGACGGGGTTGGCTTGTAATCGATAGCCCATTGATAACTTGCACTTGATCGGGTTTTGCGTTGAGTTTCTGGAAAGTGTGTCACACTGTGGTGGGGTATCTATTTTTTCATGGGGTCTATTAATTTGCCCCCCCGGGCGGCTCAATGGTCTAGGGGTATGATTCTCGCTTTGGGTGCGAGAGGTCCCGGGTTCAAATCCCGGTTGAGCCCGCACTGTTTTGTTGTTGTGTAGATACGACACATAAAGAATAGAGCAACAAAATGGTACTATTTTATTAACCATTTATACAGACATCGGTCGAACAACGATCGCGTAGGATGCATTGTAAAACTGTCAAGAAATTTCTACTTTTTCTATTGTTTCCCCACAACCCTTCCTTTTTAATTTTCTGTCCTTTCTATTGTTTCTGTCGGCTCAATGGTCTAGGGGTATGATTCTCGCTTCGGGTGCGAGAGGTCCCGGGTTCAAATCCCGGTTGAGCCCGCACCGTTTCTTTTTAGCCACCGGCTAATCAGCTCGCTGCCAAGTTTGGACACGCTTCACACCTTCTTTCGGAATTCGGAATTGGCAAAAGAAGGGTAGATGGCTTATGATTACTTTCTGAAAGATGCTGCCTTTTCTTCGCCCTGTTTTGTCTGAGTAAACTAGTTTTGTCGAATTTTCTTCACAACAAAAACAAGTGAAAAAACTGAAGGCGAAAGCTCGAACTCGATTGTCCTTCTACTATAACACATTAAAGCCAACCTTCACGGAAGCAAGAACTGCAACGACACGCTAACAATAATTGGTTATGTACTTTTCAGCCTCCATAAAGGCGCTGTATTTTTCGTTAAACCCTGTAGCTTCCTCCACCCGTTCGCTGTTTTAAGCAGTGTGTCGTGAACGTGTCATGCCACTCCATCTTATAATGCAACGTCTAACTTTGTACGAATTTCTGTACGGATCATGCCACGTGTTTACCGATGTAACGAAAGCTTGTATTTCGTGGCGCAATACGATTGAATGATAAGGATAGCGTGGAGAGGTGCGTGCAAGCGGTACAACGGAAGGTGTTTGATATGATAGAAATCAGATAAATATATATTTTCGTTGTAGTAAGTTGCTTCAATGGGCACTGATTGTAGGTTGAATATCCTTATTGCAGTTATTATTGGTGAAATCAGAACTCGATCTAATCTCTAAGCACATTTCGAGCTCACATCGACAAGGGTACGGCAAATAATGGTCAACCTCTACTCTTGCAACACAGAGAATCAGAACTAGCTGTGTTTTCCAAACGTAGTGTCACAATGGTTTCACTAATGCAAAATAAAATAAATTCAATGCCACGGAAAGCAACAACCACCCGTTTCAAAATAGGATTATGAACGCACTCACTGGATTAGCATGATTCTTTCAAAAACACTGTGGAGCTAGCACTTGTCATTTAACAAAGAAAACGAGATATGAAAAAAACAAGAATAGTGTAAAAAATGTCCTCGGGCTCAACCGGGATTTGAACCCGGGACCTCTCGCACCCAAAGCGAGAATCATACCCCTAGACCATTGAGCCACATAGTCTTTTTCTTGTATCGTTGTTTGTTTTAAATCGTGAGTACATTTATATTCAATTTTATTTATGAGATAATTTCGGACACCATTTTCATTTCAGATATTTTTTTTCTTTGTCTCAAACGTTCTAGCCAACAAAAAATAAAAAAAAAATCAGTGGAATTCTTTAAATTAATTTTTTCCTTCATGCTACGTGATTGTACATTATAGGAAAATGTATTTTTGTTAATTAGAACTTTATCAGGCATAAATGCTTGATTACATAAGAGTACAGGGATATTCCACATTGGGATTACTGCCATTCAATAAGTCTAAGATATCAGAATGAATAAAATAATAATGTTTCGATTTTAATCTATTTAAATAATATGTTATGCTACGTGGCATTGAGTCATTTTATCCTATGTATAACTAATAACTAAAAACATCTTACAACTAGTTAACTTTAAAAACTTCATATAATTAGCTCAGAATAATGTCTTTGTTTAACTATTTTTGATAGAATGTTTTGCATTGATGAAACGAGTGTATGAAATGTGATTCTGTCAGCCATTTAGAGTATGCTTCATAAAACCCGTCAGCATAGTGCAAAAGAAACATATTCCGGCTTAATGAGGGCCTCTAGGGAACGTTAAACCAAGTGCTACTTCAATTAGATGTTTCTTATATAATACGTTGTTCATTGTTGATTTGTTACAATTTAAGAAAAAGTTACACTTTTATGAAGAAGTGCATTCTTAAAGGTTTACGAGAAAAAGACTCCTCGGGCTCAACCGGGATTTGAACCCGGGACCTCTCGCACCCAAAGCGAGAATCATACCCCTAGACCATTGAGCCGCCATGCTCTTGGCGATTTACAGTACGGTTAAGAGCTGTGAGCAAAACGGTGAAATGAGATCAATGCAAACGATAAACCGCGAAGCAAAATGGAGAACTTATTTACATACTAAGCCTTTATTTTTATCTGAATACAACGTCCGTTGGATTTAGCAACGAATGAATTTATAGAGGGTGAAGCATCGTGCCAAAATAACGAAGCAGAGAAATATTATTCTACACGGCGAACTCGCTTGCTAAATTTAGCAAATCGTTTTCATTTTTACTGCGTCACGAAGTCTATTTGGTGCAAAAACAATAAGATTCATGGAGATGCCGGGTATCGATCCCGGTACCTCTCACATGCTAAGCGAGCGCTCTACCATCTGAGCTACACCCCCTGGTTGCTGAGCCAGCTCTCGGGCGCTATCCAGACCTGCCAGCCATACGCAAATTACATAGACAACTATTCATTTATTTTAAACACACGCAATTTCAGGTAACCCTGTAATTGGAGAGCCGTTGATAGAGCGCAAGTTAACCGGTGAGTTAACCTTCGACTAACGACTCCTCACGACACAAAGAAAAGCCGTTGGTAGCGGCTGCGGTTTCCAGAGAACGACGAAATTATTTAATCAGCCCATCACTCAATTAAAATCATCTCGCGTTGGGGCGATAGCGTTCATGATAAGGTGCTTTAAGCGACAGCTGATAAACATAACTGTAGTTTTAGTTTTTGCTCTGAGTAATTGGTCCGAAACGTTGTAACAAAGAGCATAGCAGCTGGTGGGGTTATTATTATTTTTTGTTATTTCAAATTGTTTTCGTTCACTCTTTCGGGTATGTGAATATCTCTCATTTTAATACTTTTGATCTAACGGTTTATGCTCTGTATTCATATTATGCAAGACAACCCTTCCTCACCTGCGCAATAAAAGGTTAATACGATAAAAAACAATCTATTACGCCCCGGCAGTCCGGGTCATCGACGGGATGGCTAAGAAGTGCCGGTAGTCGGTAAACCAGGGTGAGGCAGATAGATTGTGTTGATATGGAACACAGTGAGACGTGAGATGAATCGGCCGAAAAAGATGTGAATCGGTTAAAGTTAAAATACCTCAAGCGCCACGTCCATCCGCATGCTCAATGGTAGATCTTGGCGGCCCCGGGAACGTCCCGCGCGTACGCAGCGAAAATGGTGGCACACAACAAAAGTAAAGCTGAGCGAGCTAACTGTACTTAACGCCGCGCTGTAATAACTTTTTATGCTGTTCTGCTGCGGTCTTGGCCGCTTTTTGACGGTGGTACCTTTTTTGCTGTTTGCTCTGATCAATGGGCAGCATCCTCTTCATTCGTGACCCACCGCGGACCGGATAGCCCCGGCCTGGGAACAGCTGCATGGGCGTTGGAGACTGAAGAATCCGTTCGAGCGAGCCAGAGCGACAGAAAAAGAGAGAAAGAGATAATACAAGAAGAAAGAGACCAGAATTGAGTGAGCGCAAGCGAAACAAAAAATTTCAGTCAGCCAAAAAGAGACAGAGTTGTGTAATAAAATTGGTTCCGCAGCCCTAAAACTGATGGACTCGTTTCTGGTGGCTTATGTTTTTCGCTCTGGGGTGATAATTGTTGTGTTATCAACAATGTCTGCTTCTGGGATTTCGGTTTCAACAATAATATCATTAGATTTCAAGAAGTAGATTACGAAGGGTTATCGTAACTCAAGCCGGAAGGAAGGCGACAAGGCGTTCGAGCAAGACGTGCCAACATATTAAAAGACATCAGAAAACCGATCATGCTAGGTTATTTGTCACACGCCGTCTCGCTTCGGACCAACCGGATTCCTGATTCGGCTACTGCCCAACGCGACTGCTGCTAATGAAGCATCTTCTCCGAAAGAAGCCCGAAAGATGTTTACGCATTCCAAAAAAGGCGCGTCATGTTACACATCGCCACTGCTAAGTGGAACGGAATACAGACACACCCTTCGCCTCATCGCTACCGGACAGCGGCCGAACCGAATACCAGGCTCTCACCTGCTACGGAAGAGTTAACATTCACTGTTAATCTTTTTTTTCTTTTTTTTGGAACGTTCCGGCGCTGCTGGGAACCGTTTGTTTATTCCATCGCTGTAACGAAATCGGTGTAACTCATCCGTAGCCAGTGATCAAGCGGTGATGATCAAGATGCAGGGCAAAAGAGAATGTTTGTTGAATGTTGCAACAAGATCAACTAAAAACAATCGTTCAAAGATAGATAAACAATTGTTTTGGTCCCCAAAAAGGGTGTACTGATTTATTTAGTAAAAGGTGACAGATTTATTTGACAACTAAAACATTTTCTTGGCAGCAATGCGACTGATGTGATACAGTTTTGAATACACGAGCTATGGAGCCGACACTGGAAACGACCAAAAAGTTACAAACACAATGGCCTGGCCTGGCTGGCTACCGGGAGGACAAAGATTGACTTCAGGTTTTGCTACCGACCGAACCGATGCCGGTAGGAAACTTTACACAATTTTCGTGGCCCAAAATGGCGAGTGTTTTCCCTTGGAACGGGGCTGTCGGGATGCAAGCAAGGAGTAGTTTCCACATGCGAACTGCGAAAAGTTTAGGATGGGAGCACCAAGCCGTACCAGGTACCGGGGCCCAGGCACAGGTATATTTGAGCAACATTAAATATGCAGCCAACACATAGCCATGGCTACGGCGTCGAGATGAAGAACGCGGCATCAACAAAGCACTTCAGCCAAATGTGGCTTCCTCGTCCTCGTCGTCGTCCGGCTCAATGTGACGCCGGCGCGTCCTTCATCCCTACGGTCTTGCCAGCTTCTTCACGGGTTCGGGTCGGTGCAACACGGTCCTCTGCCGAACCCTTGCCGTTTTCCCGGCTGCTGTGTGCTCGTCGTCGGCAGGGGAAAATCCTCCGGCCGAGCGTCAATTTGCGGAAATGAGTTTGATTTTGTTAACATCCGAAAATCCTCTCCGGTTGTGCTCTGTGCACATCACACAGTGGGTCTCGCGCGTCGTCATGGCCCGACAGTGTGCCTTCGCCAGTGTTTGCACTGCGCGTTCGGTATAAACCGGGAAATATAATCCTACAAGTTTTGTGTAATCAAACTGACAGTGAGAGTAAGAGAGAGAGAGGGAGAGAGAGAGAATATTTGAATGGCTCGAGAACACAGGATGGCCACATATGTCGCCGGAGAGCCAGCTCACCGGGCGTGAGAGGAACATGTCGGGAAAATCATTTTCCAACCATTGCAATGGTTGGCCTGTGGGGACTTTTCTCGCTCGCTCGCGTTGGATCTGAACCCAATGCGGTCCGAGATTAGAGGCAAAGTTTACGCAACAAGAATCGCAACATGGCTGGCTGGCGTGGGTTGAGCATTTTTATTGGCCAGTTTGTTGCCGCCGTCAGAATGTGAGGATAAACTACTCACACCCGCCACTGACGCGGGACTTTGGGTAACGATTCGTCGTAATCGGCTTGTTGAACACGGCCCGTTGTCGATAGCGGAAGTGGCCGATTCCCGATAGGAGCTAACGCTGATATCTATCGACGCGTTAGCGTGATGGCGTAGGGAGTAAACTTGTATCTCGAATCGGTGGCCGGGCAGGGAAGAAACGGAAGCCCATCAATCCGTGGAGACGCCTGGTGGGCGATGGCAAGAGATTCAACCGGCGGCCAGCGACACGCTTTTCTTGGTGGAATCAATGCTTATAACTAATGCTACCATCTACATTCTTGCCAGTGCAGCTGCTGGAATCAGTAATTAATCCAATTATCCTTACATTTTAATCAATTGCCCCCGGGTTGGACTAGCGCACTTCTTTCAATTTTTTATTTGTCTTTAGAAGCGACTCGTTCTTCGAAGTAACAATTTTATGTAACAAATAATAGAGAGTCTCAAGAAAATAAAAAGTTTTTGAATGCCAAACTTATGTTATAGTTGCATAAGTCTTAGGCACCGTTTATGTCGAGTTTTCAATAGCCCCAGCCATTCTTGGAGCGCAAAACGAGACGTTAACCGATCGCGGCATTCTCTTTGAAATGCGTCGTAATATTAACGTACTTGACAATAAATGTAAAAATATATAAAACTGAGTTGCTCAGTAGCTGGACTTAAGTAACATTTCCAAAGATTTGAACTTGACAGTGGACTTCCCAAAAAGCGGACCGGAACTTCCGGGATACATCCGGACAGAGTAAATATTTGCTCAATTAAAAACGATATGAAGAGGGTGCCCCACTCTAGCTGGCCATTACAGGATTGGCACGCTTTATGGCCACCCCTTCCCGAAACGATATCATTTTGGGGCTGCAAGTTCTGCGTTTCCAAAATCATCATCCGCGTTCGCCAACCCTTATCGCCGTCATCACCATCATCATAAACGCCTAAAACACCAGCTATATTTGCGCGTTAGCTCGTAAAGATGACACACTTCCGGGCACTAGAGCCACCAGATGTGCGGAAGTTGATCATATTCATCCCGGGCGAGCGAACGAGCGAGCGCGGGGCGTCTATTAATCGGCCACGGTGGCGTCGACGGTAGCGGGTTTTCAATTAATCACAAGTAATTTAGCCACACAGCATAAAATCCCCATCACATCGGTGGCCTCCCCGAAGCCCAACATAATAACCGCCGGCCTAGCCGAATGCCAATAAAGCAGCACGGCGAAGTGGTTCAATTCCGGTGCCTTTGTGTCGGGGCGGCATTTCGCGCCAGCGGAACCTTTGTCAACTCCGGACCCGGACAGGGGGCCACGGGTGCGCGCGCTGGAGTGAAAAGCGACAGAAAAACGGCGAATTTTCCTTCCCTAATCACATCAATAAACAACCGGAAAGTGATACACAGAGAACAGGGGGAACCGGGAGGGCTGGCGGTCCTTCGGGACACACTTCCCACCGCTGGCCAGCGCTGGCCGGAAAAATCCAGGAAGGTCGATACGGATGACTTTCGGATCCTTCTTCCAGCGAAACTCCTTAACCCGGCCCCGTGTGGTCTTACTCGGTCCCGTTTGGACGGTGAACGGAGGGCGCTGTGGTTCGAAAGGGGTTCGGAATCTGTTCGGAAGCCGGTCGGCACCCAATCCCCCGTGCCATGTCCTTGTGGCGATTTTTCAGTCGCCCACGAGGACGATTCGCTGCTCCACCGTTATTTACTCTTCCTATTTTGCTATTTTCTCAATCTATCCATCTGTGTGCCCGCGCTCTCTCTCTCTCTCTCGCGTGCGCAGAGTTTCTCTCTTTCGCCCGACGGCGACAACGGTAACGGTCCACCGCAAGGAGGTGTCCTCGTTCCCCCTGGAGTGCCGGTGCTACGGAGACAGCACCCGCTTTTATGTTTGTTGCGGATCGAATGGGTTGGTTTTCCTCGCTTTTCCTTTTCCCAAGACACGGGAGAAAATGGATCCTTGAAGGCGACGACGACACCACCGCCACCGGTAGTTAGACCGCCGGCACCGGCGGCTCGGACGCTTGGGCTCGGGGCTCGTTGGTGGAAAATTGATTCTCAAGCCGCATCCCGGGAAAACACGGAGCGCGCGCGCTGGGCATTAGCAATGAAGTGAATTTTTCCGAACCTTTCGAATTTGTTTGGAACCAGCGCTGTGACAACCTTTGGGCCGCCGTTCGAGGAAACGTGCACCGAAGACCGAACTGCTTGGGCCGTAAGTAGGCAGAAGTATTCGTCGCTTTTCCACGCGGAAAAGCTCGTCTCGTACCGTGTTTCTGGTTTGAGCACTGAAAACTTTTCCCACCGTCGGCAGCAGTGTCGGGTGGACGGAAATCGGAAAAACCTCGGATGCCGACCGTTACGTTGCTTAACTGCTTGCTTTTGCTTAAAATAAATCCCCAAAACACTCGAGAGAGAGAGAGAGAGTTGAATTGGGGGTGCCACGGTGTTTGAATGGCCATCGGCCACTGGAAATTGCGAAGCGGGAAATTTCGGATGAAAAACTCGATTGATCGAAGTGGACTCCCCCTTCAAGCCATTCTGCTTCCCTTAATTAACATTTAAAAGAGCGTCGTGAATCCAGAAAGCCCACAGTGTTCTTCGCCGCTTCCAAGTAAGTTATGGTCAAACTAGTGCCATAATTACAATATCTCACCAGAAATTGGGGAGAACCGTCGGGGAGAGATTGGGGCCGATCGAAGGAATCTCTCGAGGGATGCGCCAGACGGAGGGAAACTGCCGCGGAGCACAAGGTGCTGTGCTCGGTGCGTGAACCGACAACGACGACGCGGGACGGATCGGTGTTGGTGAACGTGTGTTTTGGGCACGTCGTGGCCCACAGAAAGCCATCGAACCGAAGACGTTCGGCAGCAGGAGCCACATCACGCAGCAGCCCTTCGAAGAACGAGAGCCCCTGGACCGTTACTCGGTGTGGCCGGAATCATAAATCTTCATTACATTTCCGCCCTGCCTGCCCCAGTAACGGGACGGTGGACGGCAACGGCGGCTGCTATTTTCTGCGTGCCCTGCCCTGCGTAGGATTCGATTTTCCTTCCTTCCTGCGGGCGATTTTGCGGCGTCATATGTCTTACTTTTGCCTCCTTTTCTTCCGGAGGGACTTCAATCGCGGGCGAGTGGGCTCCTGAAGCTCCCAATTTCCCAAGGATTTATTCCCCGTTCTGCCCCTCCCTCTCTCTCTCTCGCTCTCTCGCTCTCTCTCTCTCTCGGCCTGTCCGGGGAAAACCTGGTTACCCACTTTTCTCGAACGTCGAACACCACGCGTCGGTGACGATGACAGCAGCGGAATCGCCAATCGCCAATTTTGTCAGCGATTGAGGTAAAGTGGCCATCGGTCATTGGTGGCAGATTATGGGTCTCGGCCTCGGCTCGGCGGAAGTGACGATTACGGTCGGCCCGCAGCCCGAAGTTTGTTTCGTTTAACCTTCTTCCTTTTTGGTGCGCTCGATGGGTGGGATGGTTTATTTGATTTTCGCCTTCGGCTGGATCGGTGATAAAATCGGTTCCGTTTTCTTTTTGTGTCGGGTCATGCGAAAACCTCTACGTCACGGTTTCGGTAGGTTTGCAGGTTGTTACAACGGTTTGGAAAATGCAATATTTGTTTTCTGTTTTTATTTTACACAAATGGACTGGGCGGTATTTATTAAATTTGTATATGTAACTTAATCTAACTTAATTAAATTGTGTTTGTAAGATACATGTGGCATTTCTACCACTACTGGATAGGCCAGGTTCGGCTATAAAATGTTGATGATGTACAAGAAGGACTTGAAAAATTTCTGAGTTTTCGCAGTGATGCATCTATCTTTTTTATCAGTTCTAAAAGTGATTGGAAAAATAATACCTTTTCTCTTCAAAATATTTGTTCATAACCTCTACTATCACCATTAAATAACTCGGTGGTCGTCTAGCACCATTTGATGAAATTTGGAGATGTTTTCGCCGCTAGTTGCAACATTTGGACGTCCCGAACTCTGACGACCATGTTTAAATTCCGTTGCCTAAAATTTTACAATGGCGTATTGCCCTTCAAAAACAAATATTTAATGACATCTCCACACTCGATTTTGGCCATTCTAACAAAAACACTCCTACTCAAACAGTATTGTTGTTTTGTTTTTTGTAGCAGATTGACTAGTTTGTGAATGGTTTCATTACCAATAGGTGAAGTGGAAATATTCCTGAGGGTGGAGTTCTCGCTTGACACCCTCCATGTCACCCTCTAAAGCCTGACCCTGTTTAGCTAAATTGTCTCCCTTATCGTTGCCTTTGCTTATATTGCATTACTGCGCGAGAGCAGCCCATACCAACTAAATTCAGAACGCCTTGTCGAACGGGGAGCTGCCATATTTGTTGTGCTGCCCGACGCGGGTTAGCGTTGATTTTGTTCCTAAATTGTGGAATGTTCAAAAACAGTCTTCGAAGCGGTAAGCGCATTGTTAGAAACTGTTTAACTAAAAAAGAACCATCCAAACACCGACACATAAAAGGGCAACCGACAAGAGACTGGATAAAACCGAAGGGCGCCCAACAGAAAAACACGAACGAAGCTTGTGGTTGACTTCACAACGCTATGACTCCGGAGTATTTGTGGAGAGCACGTTTTGCTTTTTCCGTTCTTATCTGGTCCCATTTTTTCCCGCTAGTGATGGTGTCCGGATTTCAGTGGCCAGCACCCGCGTACGGCGCAGGATGACGCAGACGAGCGCTAATAAGAGAATTTCATCAGCACCATTAGCTGTCATTTAGCGGGCACTGCTTGTGGCTCGGGCAACAGTTAGTCCTCGGTTGCCCTCGTTAATACGCAAAAGAGAGCGAGTGAGCGAGACACGGAAAGAAAGCTATGGGACCGACACAAAACTATTTTATTCAAACGACTGCAAAGAAGCTGTTGGTCAAAGTGCTCGGACTGTATGTCAGTGCCGAATATAATTTTCTAGTATCTAAGCTTGGCAGCATGGCCTGAAACTCCTGGGCGCGGTGCCGGGAAGAGAACTAATCACTAAGCGCAAGTTATGTCCCGGTGTCGCACTATTTTGCCTCGCAGGACTAGTTACGGTGAGATGGAAAAACTTTTTTCAATATTGTTTTCAAAGGCACCACCACACCACGGGCGCCGGTCCACACCTTTCCACTGCACCACCACACCACACGTGACAGGGAGGACAAAGTTTAATGCCGATCGTTAAAGTTCGACCTGACCGCGAGAGTGTCGATCGATAGGACGGGCGTCGAAACGGTGAGAATCCAACGGTCCTTTCGGTGAATGCAAATGAGAAAAGGGGACACACCCGCAAGGGGGGCAAGAAATGGGACAGGAGACCCCGGCGCACCCGTTGCAAACTCCGTTCTGTGCCGGAACACGTATGTGTGTGGTGGGTTCGGCACAAATGGTAAAATTTCCATTTCATTCGCCGCGCACAGCGCAATATTACATATTCATCCTCCTCCTTTCAGGTCCGGGACAGCTTATCCAGGGCGCTCGCTTATCCCCGGAACGGACGGAGCGTCGGTCCTTTTGGAGTGGCACAAAAAACGGAAGGAGTCGATGAAAGTTGAGTGACGAGATCCAAACATCGCGCGCTGGCTGGCTGGCTGGCGACGAGAAGTTGACGATTATAATCATGCGCCTAAGCTTTTCGCATATGAGCGGATTTTATTCACCTGTCTGCCGTCTCGCCGAGTACATGCGGAGCAGAAGTGCAATGAATATATTATTCTCTCCGCCGGCACTCGTCACGCGCGATCCTGAGGAAATGTTACCGCAAAAAATATGCATCGAAAGGGCGGAAAAATCACTGCCACACAGCACCGTTCACCGTTTGATCAAACTTCGCACGGCAATCGTCCGGGGCCAGGACCGGGGGGTGGTGTGGCTGCTAGCGGAAAGCTACCCCGACTTTGACCCCCCCCCGACGGATGTGATGTTGAGCCGTACACTTTTCTACTCTTTCGTTGCCTCCTTTTGACAACCCGAAGCGATCGGACCTCGGTGTGGGCCCACCACACACCAGGAAGCTAGCAAATGACAGTGACGTAGCGGAAACAGCTTGGGGCCCGGCACCGACAATCCCGTCGTTCGGTGACCACTTTTGAGCCCCGCTGTCAATATGTTGCTGGCCGGCCGAAGCTGAGCATGATTTATTATTCGCGCAATCCGTGTCCGTGTTTTTGGGCAAAGCCTGGGCCTCGGGTTCGAGTATATCAATATCGTTTAATCCTGCAGCAAGGCGGTCACGCCATCATGTTCGGAGCCACGTGTGCCTGTGGGATTCGTTGATGAATTGTCTAAAAACGAAATGTTCGAAATGATTTCCACACGACGAGCTAATGACGATCAATAAAGATTTTGGGCAAAGCATTTAAACAAATTAGGCGAACATCGAAATGTTGATTTGTCTTCGACGACCAGGCGCCTCCATCGGAATTACCATATTCGTTGAGGTATGCTCATTTTTGAATTGGTTTGAGTTTTTCGCATATTTAAGGTAATAATTATAAACAACATATTATATTATATTATATACGTCGAAAGATGCTTATAAACATGACGGAAAACGCTTAACTTACTTAACGGTAACGAGTATTGAAGAATGAAATATGGGAAAAGCTCAATCAAATAACTCAGTCAGTCAGTCATTCAGTTCATGTTTCTTACATATGAGAAAAGTCTCGCAAATGGCCACCCAATACTGTTCGACGAATAATTATTATATATTCAACTTGCTATAATTATTCTATTAATTGTTTGATTAACTTTCCGATGACATCTTTTTAGAATGTTTGTAAAATAATGTGAAGCACACATTGCCTTTGCTGGGTACCTTTCGAAAACGAACCATTCTGGCACAATGCACTGTAACCATGACAACACAGTCAACACACGTTTATTGCATCAAAATGAAAAAACTCTCATTTAATCGAAGTACCATGTGCCTTCGCCAGCTATCGCCAGCATTATGCTATCTATCTGGGAATTTGTGGAGGTCAAGTCAAAAGAATTGTTCTTCTTGCGAAGCCAAGCGAACCTTATTCCATTTTGTCACATTATCGTAACAATTGAAGCGCTGCTCAGCAAAGGAGAGAACCGACGACGTAAAAAGTTTATGTTCAGAAAGATCTGAGTCTGGTGAGTTCATAATTTAATCGTTTCCCTGACCGGTTTTCCAATCTTTGATGGAGCGTTACAATGCAACAAAATCACTGTGAGTTGCCCTCTGTTGTGGTCGTTTTTTATTCAAAACATCCTTTAAATGAGTAACTTATTTTTGGTAGCGTTGGGTGTCAATCCTTTAACAAGGTAAGGATGGCTCTTAGCAGAGCAAACCCCTCGGCTCCCACCAAACGCAAAATGAATCAACTTTCCATCAGCAGCCACAATCCGATAGAGAAGTGACTTCGTTTTGTGCGTGACGAACAGCAGTTTTGGGAGTTCAGTGTCCTCGAACCGTAGGTCTTCCATTTCCGTACACTAAAATTTTCATTTAAAAAGTCAAATTACCACGGTTTTGAAGCGTATATTCAGCATAAACTTGGATTCTGCAGCAGTTTTCTTCAAACGGTAGCAGAAAACCAATGCCATGTCGTACTCGTAAGTCGAAGCGGTCTAACCGCCTGAAATGTAAGTTGCAGACTAAAACTTGTTTCGTTTTAAGTTGGACCCCTTTGCCAGCTCCCAAACCAAGGCAATGTTGCCGATAAAGCATTATGATGAGCGCTAAATTGCCAGCTAGAGCCATCGGTTAGCAAATTATGGCTTCATAGCACTAGCCCGTGTAGCAAGAAGTATTTGACCGCTCTCTCGATACCTCTAACATCTTTCCAAGCAAAATAAAACATTAAGATCAATAAAAGACGGAGCATTAAAATAAACAAACGTAAGCATCCCCAATCAACCGGCTGGTGGGAGGAACGCGCCTCGCACTTACGACGATGTTGAGCGCAGCGCTTCAAAAGAGATATGGCCAACATTATCTACTGCGATCGGAAGTCGTCGTTCAAGCATCTCGCCCAAGATGGACGCCCTCTCATTTGTTTAATCTTTAGCGTGCACGCATAGACCCGCGGGCCCCAGCACCCTCATAAACACCGGCGCTTCCGGGCGGGCGGCAGCACTGGAAATACAAATATGAAGCATCAACAACGTCAACGGCAACAACGACGGCGGCACAACATCAGCCGCCAGAGGCCGCCACCCCGCCACGGAACACAGCTGATGATTTATGACGTGAGATCGCTCGCTACACTTTTCGGTCCCGGCGACACCACGGGTCGGTCCATGTGAGCGCACACAGCGTGTTTCCCGGCCCCGTGTGCTTTTCCGCTCTTGGCCAACGGTTCATAAATTTTCCCGCCGGCTGCTGCTGCTGGGGCTACGCTTGTTCAGCCTGCCCCAGACCCGCCGGTCGGGCCGCCCGGTTTGATCCAGTCGAATGAACGAGTCACCGGTTGACACTTGATTAATTACGGGCAGTCTTATCGTGTCGATTAGACTGCCGTAGGTTGGCTGGCTGGCTGGCTGGCTGGCTGGACTGGTTGGTGGTTCCGGCCCTGGCAGCCGATTAGCGGAGCGCACCACAGTTTTCATTTGGACGCGAAAAAGTCCCAATTCTTTCGCTAAAGCTTGCAATTTGTTTCCCCAAATGGTGCCATCCGCAGTGAGTCCTTCCCTTCTTTTATAAGCCCCACAGCAATACGTTTAGCTAAATCAACAAGAGGCAGAGGGTGCGCGATCGATGCACTGACAATCTGAAATCTTGCCCGGAACTTGCCGAAAGCAAACGCCCAAAAACCTGCTATTGATTGCCCGGCCCCTCAAGAGTTGCTGATGTTCGTCGCAAGAATTGGCAACCTTTCACCACCGAGAACGGGCCCGACCTTTTGCTCCGACTTTCCTCGAATTTCACTCACAAAGGACGACTTCCTGTGTGTGTGCCGCCCTCTGACTATCCGTGCCTTCTGTCTCGTGGCCATTAAACTCACGCAACCCGGACCGAGGCGCCCCCGTGCAGCAAACGTGTCCGGGAAATGTAAATATTTTGCTAAACTGTCCAAAACGCGCCGTTGGAAAATCTAATTTCCCCCGCTCTGAAAGCGCTCGAATTTCGCAATCGAACACCAGCGGCCAGGAACCGGGGAAGAGTTGACATCCCCCGGGGGGGCGGTCCTGGTGGGTGGTGGGCTGCGCATTTCTGCACCTGAACCCTGGCGGCCCTCCCTGGGGGCACTGTTTGCAGACAGCTTTCCCAACTTCTGCCATTTTCCGGACGTACCGGCCCCCCGCCGGTTCCGGCAACGCACTACTCACCTTGAAAAGCGTACGTAGCGTAGGTCGGATCGGGCCAGGTTGGGCCTCCACCATATTGTGATTTCCCGAGTCCTGACGTTGCGGAACGTACGGTACCGTGGAACCGTGCTCCACCAGGCAGACGGCGGCGGTAGCTCCATTTCCGAACTGTCGAGATTTCTGCCGCTCGAGTCCTGAGCCGAAACATGAACTACTCCTCTCCCCATCCGGGCCCACCCTCTGGCCACCCGGTTTCGGTGAACGATACCGTCGAGACACACTTCAAAAATTCTCTACCGTTTTCTGCAACCATCCCGGATTTTTTTTTTGTTGTTGTTGAAGGATGGAAAACTCACATCGGTGCCGATGTGGATTGGGATAAACGGTTGGGAAGAGCGGCCCGCAACACTTCCGCTAGCTGGCCGGCCCTCCGGAACACGCCGGAAGCCAGGGTCTTCGGTGCGTGTTTTCTGGGAGTTCCTTTCCACGATTGATTGACACGGTCACCGCTGGCACTTCTTATTGTCGATGGTCGAGTTGATTTGTATAATTCATTTCAATACCCACCCCGGGTGTTGCTGGAGAAAAGTCCTTCGGCGGGTCCCCGAGGGCAATCTGTTTGAGGTCCAAAACTGAGGTTCCCTGAGGCAACCTCGCAAGCCAATCGTTCCATGAACTGTTCAATCCGCCGAGAATGCAACGCCACCGCTTGCGAGATCCGGTTGGGGCTCGTGAGGTCCTTGTTTTTTGTGCTCCGAAACTCACCAAACCGAGTGTGAGCCGTCGCCTGGGAGCCGTCTGGTAATCAAACACTTGACGTCCAGGACGCACCGTCTCTCTCTCTCTCTCTGTCTCTGTCTCTCTGTCCAACGGAGCATAGGACGATGTTCACCGAGCGCACACAAGGCTAGAGTTTGTGGCCCCGACGAATCCCGGAAAATAAAGTCCGGTGTGCGGCTTCGGTGGGGTTGCAAAATGAAAATGCGATGATTGGTGTGTACTTTACATGTATAGTTTTGCCCCCAACGCTTCGGAGCCAGTAGAAGTTATCATACCGCACGCCGTCGGCCACAAAATATGGCGTCGATGGACGTGTTTCTACAGTCTGTCTTTACCGGTCTAGCAAATGAGTTTTGCCGCTTTCGTTTCGGTTCCCCGCCCCGGGAAATTCCCCGGGAGCACCTGCGGCCCGATGGAAAAGCCAGCTTCTTAAGATATGCCGCACCGGATTAACGGACATTAAGTTTTACGTTAAGCGGATCTCAAGTACATTTGTTGGGGGCTCCCTCCTCCTGCACAATAATAAATTCCCGGCCGATAAATAAGTTAATAAGGGCTCAAGTGAGCGATTCCACCGTAATGAGCTATGCATAAGCGGACTTATCTGTGCGCTCTCGGCAGGCGCCTACGACACCAGGACACGATGAGCAGATATTCTACGGGCCAAAGAAGCGCGCGCCCTCTAATTGGTTAATTAGCTGGAATCAACCCGATTCTGTAGCCGCGCCTAACCGGCAGTCAGTGCTGGTGGTGGATCGGCGAAATATGCAATTCACATCTATGCTTTTGAGGGAATCTGTCTCCCTTTCTCTCTCTCTATCACGCTGTCGCAGAAGAGAATTATCATCGTGGCGGGTGAATAACGAATGTGAAAACCCGCCACCCACCCGGGAGTGAGTCCGCCAAATGGTTCACCGTTACATGATTAACGTGACAGTGAAAACTAAATGCCAAACGAGGTGCTACTCGAGGTGGGTGCTGGTCCGTAGGAGGGATCATCTGGCCCCATCGGGCGACCCCATCGGGCGGCCCCAGAGGGAGTAGCAAATGTGACGACACCGAAACCTTCTGTAATCTAATCCTATCTCGCTGTACGGCCCTTATCTGCCCCGTCGTAGGCGGTTAATGTTGGCCCTCCCACCCGGCGAGGGGTCGGAAAAGAAAGGTTGTGGAATTGGCGAAACGAAAGAAAAATCATGAAACCGACCGACGCCCCCTAGAGTAGCAAGGGTGCTAGGGTGAGCCAACGTCCCCCAGCCAGCCCAGCCGTAGGTCCTTCGGGCTGGGGCGATGTGTCCTTTCTTCACGCGACAAGTACACCGGCACCGTAGAGGGCCGCACGTAATCGAGGGTGAAATTAATTTAAATGTCTGTTTGGCGGGCAAAGCCGTGCCATTTTGCCACCTCGCTGGTTCGCGCGTTCCGTTTAGGGTCATAACATTAGTTTGATGGCCGGATGGAGCATTGCGAACCCATTAGAGGGAGGCGCTGTTCCCATCGCACATTCACGTTTAACAAGAGTTCTAAACATGATGCTGATTCGAAGTCTGGCTTAGTCTTAAATCCCGTTTAGATGTTAATTTGTCATCGTACGTCAAAGTGTCTAAACTATCCCGGTTCCCCGTTCGGTGAGTTAAGGTGCCACAGGCTCAATCGGATCGAATTTTAATTGATTTAATTAATTAACTAACGGGCTGTGGGTTAATCAAACGGTGAGCCAAACAATGGCAACGGCCTCCGGTATTTAAAAATCGCAAAACCAAACAAAGGCTCACTTCCGCTTCCCGTCCCGGCCGGTGGCCGCGTACACGGTTTGTAATTCGAGCGAACACACAGCTTAACGGCGCCGCCCCGCAGGATCTCCATCTCCGCGCGGATTGTAGCAACTGCCGGATAAAAGGGTGCCAAAGACACGCTCTGGGCGCGAAGTGAGGACGAAGGATGCACGGTCTCCGGTCGGCTGTCCTTGTTTTGCCGGTGGAGCGAGCCGAGCGAGTTTCTCACTCTCTCACCGTCCTCTGACTTTATGCTGGGACGGCTGCTGAGGAGGCGGCAGGGAAGGGACAGGAATATTACCGAGCATTATTATAGCACTTAACCAAATGGGCCAACAACAAGGAACGGAACAGAGAGAGAGAGAGAGAGCGAGCGAGCGAGAGAGAAAAGCCCCGATTGCGAGCCACGCGGATGACATTATTTTCTCACCAACAACCACTCACTTCTCACCTCGACGCATGCGTGAACACGAAGGACACTCACACAGCCGACCGTGCGTCACTCACGCACACACACCGCTTTGGGGCACGCATACATGCCCATCTCGGCACCAACACAAACAAACGGACCCGAGGCACTCAGCTCACGCCGGCGTGGGTGATATTGCGCGCCCTTTGCGTCCCACCTTCGTCGGCGGCTGAATCTTCCCGGAAGCACTCGCGACATAGCGTCCCGGGGCTCCGCTCGCCCCAGTGTCCTTCTCCCGCCTTCAATCCCATCGAGAAGTGCGTCGTGTGTAAACATTTAATGAACCGAATTGATACGCGCACTCGACACAGCCGCCGCCGCCGTCAGAGATCGTGGAGAAGGAGAAGTAGGCGATGGAGTGAACGAAAGCAATCGTCGGGTGCGCAGAGGCGGGTTAAGGGGTGAATGAAGCATCGTCAGCGAACTATCGTAGCAAGCGGTTCGGTTGGAACACATAATTCAAAAACGATGATAGTTTGTTGATGATGATGTGCAGATTAACTGACTGAACAGAGACTGAAGGTTGGTTGTTGCGAGTCCCAACAATTGTTGTTTTTGTAAGAGTGTGGCCATTGTGAACGTTTCCCTCATCCCTTTTGCGTTATTTTGAGAAACATATACCAACTGATTGTCTTGAAATCGATTGAAATTTGCCACTTCGAAATGTCATGTTCACTTTCAAATTTAATACGAATGTCGACAATCATAAACAGATGACTTTGTGAATTTCCAAAGAATGTTAAACGATGGAAAAAGAAGAGCGAGTGAAGGGCAAGAAGGAGAAGTCCAAAGATTGGCCTGGAACACAGGGAATTATTGGAGGCGCATTAAGCACCAATAAACAGTCAATTAGTGGAATGAAGTCGAAAGGACACTAATCAGAATAAAACGAACGAATCGTATGAACGAATTCGTACAAACGTTTCTCAGAAAATCACCGTCGATAAAAACTAACGGGTACGGCATCTTTCACCATCATCTACCAAAATATTAGTACCACTTTTCATCTCGGGCTTCAGACGAATTCTGCCCAGTTTCTGTTCAACAGATGACGCTTGGTGCGCCATCTGTTGATCGGAAATTGCCTTAAACCTAAACCTGGATAAACTCCAATCCGGATCCTGGGCATTTTTTGTGGCTTACAGTTTACAGGCCACTCTGAAAACCAAAACGGCATAATATGCTGCCTTTTCTTAAGAAACACCCAACAAGCGATGCGGCCACTATTCCGTACGGTTAAGCCGCACTTTTATGTAAACGAGTCAACATGAGTCATAAAAACCCCGGCCTTGGGGTGTCCCCAAGTCTCGGAGCGTCCAAGAAAACCCCTCTTCCCGGTACAGGAAATGTCAATCGGTCGCGGCCCCTACATCGGTTGGCGGGGCGCTGAAGGCGATTTCCCAGCAATTGAAACATTGAAACTTCTTCCGCCAAGGGAAAACACTACACTCTTCACCGAGCGGGAAGCACTTCATACGGAAGACGCTCTGTGTGTGTGGGCGGGCGGGGGAAGCGACACGACCATCGTGTTACACAGCCGTCGACGGAAAGTGCCTGGACCCGGTGTTGTGTACGGTATGTCATCATTTGCCTTCGCAATAGACGGGCAGCATAATTCTCGCATCGGAAATTGCTTTCTAATCATTGTCCCGCTTCGTCCCGTACGAGCTCTTCCGGTGTCCAGAATTTTCCGGCGACGGGTGAGGAAAACCTGCGAGCGGGAAAAGCGGGCCACCACCGGGGCCCGGGAAAACGGATCCATTGAAGGGGCATCGAAAACAAACGCAACAACAGAAAATATGCATGTCAAACACTCATCACATCACGCGCGTCCCACCAACCCGACCCGACCCGCGCCCCTTCGACCAACCACCACCTACCACCTTCGGCAGCATTTTCGGAGCGGCGGCCGGGTTTTGGGTGAGCGAGAGAGCGTGCCCGAGGGAGTGAGCTGGCCGGGTACGGACCGATGGACGACCGTAAATGGGACAAGATTTATGTGGTGTGTCCCTCTTGCCTCTCGCTCGTTCGCATAATCCCGGTGCCCGCTGGCTTCCGATTCCAAGGGCTTCCAGCACTTCCAAAGCGTGGAACTCGCTCACCCTCGCGGGCCTGATGATAAATCTGTTAAACGACGGATGGTAATA
The DNA here is from genome assembly GCF_943735745.2 of Anopheles bellator. Lineage (NCBI taxonomy): Eukaryota > Metazoa > Arthropoda > Insecta > Diptera > Culicidae > Anopheles > Anopheles bellator. The sequence continues at coordinate 27,546,145 of NC_071286.1, forward strand.
AAATATTCTCTTGTACCCGGCCCCTCGTCAACCGCTCCCTGGCCCTGGCCAATGGTCGACTCGGAACGAGAAAGGGCATGACAAAAAAAAATGGTACAGCCATGAGTGTTTCATCCGTTTAACCAGCGACGATAGCACCCCCGTCGGGGGGCAGATAAAGATCGAGTTGAACGAGAAAAAGACCAAATACTGAATGAGAGTGACAGAGCGAGTGAGAGAGTGAGAGAATAAAAACGGAGCAGAGACTGTGGATCAAACCTGTCAAGCAGATCGGAAAACTTTATCCCGCGCCACGACGGTACATGTCACTCTGTGGCCACCGATCACGGACGGACGCGCGCGTGCTGATGACTCTTCACGGAATGGCTGACTGGTGCTGCCGGGAGTGCGACAGAGTCAGAGAGAGCGCGGGAGAGAAGACAGCACACACAGAAAACCATGATGAATAAAATTATCTCACCTCAGCGCGCAACAGCGCCACAGGACTCTCGAGGACGTTCGTCCAGGCGTCACGAAAACGAGCGCCACGAACGCGCCGACAGCCGATGTGGGAGAAATGTCAGATTGATTACAAAGTGTATCTCCCGGTCTGTCTGAATGTTAATTATGACAACCCTCGACCCACTGCGCGGCCAGTGTGGACAGTCCAATGAATCAATCTTGCGATGTTTAATTCGCTTTGCCAATCAGTGTCCGCGTGGTACAATTCGGCGAGCGTGGCCCGCAAAAAAAACAAACGAACGTAGAAGGAGGAACATATTCCGATTATAAAATTATTCGGGGCCTGAGGGAAATAGCGAAGCGTGAAGACGGCACGACATGCTTCTCGGCTTAACAACGTAAGTTGCAGTTAACGAAACGAAATTGGCGCAATGTCGTTCCGGAACCACCTTCACACGCCGGTGCGGTGCGCCGGCCCGGGAGCACGCGGTTAACAAGAAACCATTTTAAAATCAATTTCACATGAAAACAACATTTACTACCACAGATTCGGTGATAAAACCGGCGGCGGTGGTGGTGGTGCCATCATAAACGTCTTTGCCGCGAAGGACACGCGCCATTGGGGCGCAGCTTTTCGAGGGTCCCGCAACAAGCTCTACGCGGGCGAAAGCAAAACGCATAAAAGGAAGCGCTATAAAAGTGGAACAGAGAGTGTACACAACGACCCGGGGCCCAATTTAATGGAACACGGCAGGTTCCTACAGGAACACGGCCCCCAGGACCTTAGGGAGCAGTGTGTCCAGGAAGTGGTTAAACTCTTTTCCCTTACCAGCAGCGTGTCCAGCAGAGTGGCTTGTTGGGTTTTGATTAATCATCACAAACTGGCGGGGCGACCTCTCGAACCGTTCTGTCCGTTTTGACGCAGCGCCGAGATTTGATCAACTAAAATCGAACCGCGAGCTGCCGGAACGGAGCAGATTGCGTAAGTAAATTTGCCAAAGCCGCGGCGAGTTAGAAGCGACGGAATAACAAAGCCGTTCGAAACTCCACATCGCATTCCGTTTCGGGTGCCCTCTCTCTCTCTCTCTCACTCTCCCGGTCTCACTGTCATTGTTGGCGGACCTTTCTTCTTCGGGTTCCGTTCCGTTTCCCAATATTTTTTTGGGTTGAATTCCGCCCAAAAGCGGCAAAACCGAAACAAGGAGCCCCCGGTAGGGTAGGTGAAGAAGGGGCCCCGTAAACGCAAGCCCGGAACCCGCAACATACACAGCGCGGGCAGTGGCACGCACGCAAGGCAGAAGGAGCTGAGGCGCTGAGGCGCACCACACCATTTGATATTCCAAACAAGATTATATTTTATGAGGTGTACACACACAGAGTCTGAGTCTGAGAGAGTGCGAGAGAGCGATCTTCCGTCTCACTTCGGTCCTCGAGCCCCGAGAGACAACCGGAGAACCCGAACCCGCAGTGGTAAACGGCGGGCGAACGGTGAGCGTAGATCAAAGCACGTGCGGAAAGGCCAGCCACCGGGTTGTGGGTGCGTGAGGTAAGGGAGAGGGTGGGCCAGCGAGGGCTGGTGATGAAAATTGATGAGAACAAATGAGCACGTACCACCAAACTCACGGCTCACGGCGCGGCACCAGCGAAAGAAAGAGAAGACGATAGCACGATCGAACAGCACGAGCAGGCTGTGAGCGGGATAGAAACAGGCAGAGAGTGAGACAAACACAGAGAGAGAGTGAAAGAGAGCGGCATAAGAGAATGTCGCACTCTTCGGGAGGATGTGAAGCCATCATCATCATCATCAGCTCATCCTTCCATTGCGCGGGAGTCGTTGGCGGCTCACCGAGTACGTACTTGAGCCTTTCCCATACACGCTCCTCTCACTCACGGTGAGCTGCGTACGTGATCTATTTCACGTCGACCCAAGGCAGAGGGAATCCGATATGAAGGGCCCCGACGGGTGTCCCCTGGGTAGAGAGTGTATGGGTACGACCCGCTTGTATGTGTCCGTGCTCCTTGCATTCCTGTCCGTGCCGTCCGGATCGGCGGCTCTGTGACGGTCTTTACAAGCATCTTTTCCCCGCTCTCGTTCGTCGGCGTCTTTCTGGGCCAGCATCTTCGATCCGCTATCAACAATATTCTTCCATTCCTGCGTTTACACAGCACGCAGCTACCGTCCGCCAAAAACAGAAGGCCAAAGGCTCAAAGGCAGCAAATCAACCGTGGTCAAAGCGGAATATCATTTATCTTGAGTCCGGGCGTTACTTCGGACCGGGGGGCTCCCGGAACACAACGGGCTCAAGATGGTGGGCCACAATTTACCGGCTTCGGTTGTTGTCCGTATTGGGCATTGGTCGGGCGCTTTTCGACTCGCTAGTGAAGAAGCTAGTCCAACCCGTACTCGAAGCGTACTCATTTCTTGGGCCGCCCAATTAAACAGCCTGCCTTCAGGAATTAAGGATTATCTTCGATAATACAAGAATGCGATTGGTAATCCTACGGTCGAGGTGAGAGAATGAGCCCCATCCTTGTCTGGTGCGTTTGGAGAGGAGCGTGATACAACCTCTGCATTCCCAAACAACGGTAAAGGCATGGAAACAAGGACTAAATAGCTTTTTCCTAAAACAACGGTTCCCATAAAAGCCAAAATGAATTGCCGAACAAGACGGAAAGGAAAAAAAACTCATCCTCCGCTCATTCACTCTCATCTTACTCGCGGCTCAGTGAGATGCTCTTTCTCACTTGCTAGCTCACGTTCACGTTCTTATCCTTGCCTATCCCTTATCCCTGTCGTTAGCCAGTGCCGCGGGCCGGTGTGTTGGCAGCTTCGGAAATGATGCCGGTGGGCATTAAACGGAATTCTTGTTTTTCACGCGCCCCGCAAGGATTTGACTGTTGTTGTCCGCTGTTTCGTTTTTCGCAGCAGCAATCATTTGAAAGCAGCCAGAGGGTCGTGTCACTCCGTCCGGCGTCGGCCAGCGAATGAAGGTCCGGGATGCCGATTTCTTCTTGGAATGTGACCATTCCCCCGCTTCGTGTTTTAGCTTTATTGTTAAGTAATTAAAACAGTGTCTCACCGGGTCCCCGTGCACGGTCGCTTTATGAGAAGAAGAATTTTTAATATTCTTCAAGCATAGCTCAAGAATTATGCGCGGACGAAGATTGTGGAACGGTTGCTCCGTCATCTCCGTCCCCGTCGGTCTGTCTGCCTCGCTGTATTTAAATTGTATTAGAAACAAATTAATCTTCATCATCACCGCCAGCGTCGACGGAAATCCGCGCCACAATCTAGGCACCGGAAGTGGCGCCCATAAAAAAACGGATTTATTACGAAAGCTGCGCCCAAGTCGCTCCTTTCCCGGGGGCCGCAACCTGCCGCCGACGACGATGATGCTGATGGTGATGAGTAATAAATATTGAAAGCAGAAGGTGGGTTTCGAGTGAAAATTATTAAATTATAATTCTCGATTAGCCCTCGGCCCGAAAAGGCCGGAGGTCAGGCTGCTGCCACGATGATGCTGGACGACGCGAAGTCGCTCTCGCCGTCTTCGCAGCTCCATGAATTTGAATTTTCTTTGTGTCCATCCGAATATTTCCACGCAGTTTCGCGGTATTTCGTGCGCCCGGAAAATGGAAATAACCCTCCGTCCGCCACGGTACCCAAGCTGGAAGGAAAATTTTCACACGGCCAGTATGCCAGAGCGCGGGCGAGAGAGAGAGATAGAGAGTGTGTCCATTCTGTCGCTTCAATGTGTTGCCCGATTACCCAACTTTTAGGTGCTCGGACTCGGTGGACGGCGAAATGGACCTTGATTTGCACCGGGTTTTCTAGCAATTTTCCTTCGTCGGATCAGAGCCGCTCAACTTTGCCACGGCAGACTCCGGGTCCGGAAGGAGAAAGAAAGATTATTACGGGAATTGAATCGTAAAACGGTGGCCGGCGACCGGTGGAAGAGGAGATTAGACCCAAGCGAAGAATCGAGTGTAACGGAAATCTGAAAATCGACGAAAAATGGTGCGTCAGCAATGGGCCGGTTCGAGTAAATTTGCTATCATTCGCGGGTCCTTCTCTTTATCATGGTCGCTGAGGACGTCATTAAGCGAATGATACTCCAACGTGCGGACGATAGATTCGTAGCCCCGGGTCCGGGTGGTGGATTAGAAGTTTTCTACTTGTCTGGCCAAGCCTTCTCCGCGCGGACAAGGACAAGCGATTCGAGCAAAGGATCCTCCTCAACTGAAATGTCACAGAAATCTGTTCTCTCCCTTCCTCTCTCTCTCTCTGTCTTTCAGAATGGAAAAAGGAAAGGCTGTAGCAGACAACAATTTGGAATTAGCAATTCGCTCAACATAAGCCTGATGTAAGGAAATGCTCCGCTTCGATCCTGCTAGTTGGCGTATCAACTTCTGTAACGCCACAGCGCAACGAAAAAAGCGACCGAAATTTATGTTCGCATTCGCCAAACAGCAGACAAGACACCCGAGGGTACGTGACCAAGAAAGTGTTGCGCATTTCATAATGCGATTACAAGCGCGCAACTGCTGCTGGGTGGTGGTGTGCTGCCTCCCCAGCGTGGAACAAATGATCGCACCGGAAGTCATTGGAAAACTGCCCTTTTTGTGCCCTCTCTCTCTCTGTCGCTCCAGAACACCACAACAACAAACTTCCTCACAGTAACTCCGTGCGAAAGGTCTGCGTGTCTGCGTGTGCAAAAACCAGAAAGAACCCTCCGGGAAAACCGGGGGCCAGGAACGGGTGCCGCCGGATGGGACCGGTACCGAGAACGGACCAACAAAAAAATCTTTTATCTACGATATGCCAAGATTATACTTTGCCATGCATGATATCCTCGTGTAACCCTCTGCTGTTGCTGGCGTTGAAACTCCCCGTTCGAAACTGGCCCTCGTCAAAGTGTTCTCCACCGAACGCGGAGGGTCGTGACAGTGCGTGCGAGAGAGATGGCGATAGGTAGCGGGAGAGCGAGAGAGAGCGAGTGACAGCAGTAATGCTAACGACAGGGAAGAGAGTTCGTAAAAAATGAAATAAACTGTAAGGTTGTAACCAACTTCCCGAAACGAGGACCCTCTGGTCGGTGGTGTCGAGTCGCCCTCGATCCTTCTCACCTCTCGGCCTCGGCCTCCTTTCTCTCGCTCCCACTCGCTGTCTCTCACGCACACACAGCGACAGCTCGGACTCGCTCCAACGGGCCGCCGTCTCGCTCGCGCTCACTGACCCGACTTTCCCAGTCAGTCAATCGCTTCAAAGCATCTTCACCACCACGTTGTTTGTCCATTGATTTTCCCGTCCCATCCGAGTGGGCCGAGAGAGGGAAAGAACACGAAAAAAACACACATCCTTAGCCTCATTTGTGTACGTGCAGGGCCTGCCTCGGTAGTCCTGCCCTGCCTACCCGGTGCCGGTCGTCGAGTCGGAGCACCATGTAGAGAATTTTGAACCGCACACAGCCACATACACCGCACAGCTTTTCAGCTCCGATCAACTCCATCCAATCAGCTATGTTGGCGTGCTTTTTTGGCCCAGCAACAGGACATCTACCGGATAGCGCGACTCGTCCACGGAACGGCGAACGGTGGCGAACAATGGGACGAAGGGCGAAGAAGGATGGCACTACATTCAGACCATGCGCCGCCGACGGCACGACGGGGCGACAAGGCAGCATAATTTCGCACCCGCGCACCCACGACCCGAGAAGGACGACTTTGGGTTTTTATTATCGTTTTTATGATGCTTCCGAAGGCCGGGCTCGGGTCCGGGAGAATTGAAAATGGTTGGGGGAAGTAAATTTGTCTGGACTTTTGGTCCGGGCGCTACACGTGTGTGAGTGCTCCGGGGTCCGACTCCCCGACCAACCAAAGGGATGGAATCCGTGTAGCCGATAAGGAGAAGTCGCCCTCCGCGACCGAGACACTGGATTATACGGTGGCTCTTCCGGGGGCACCAGTCCCATCGGCCAAGACACCCCAGGTTGTCACAAACAAGCATCTCATCTCATCAGTAAATTGCCGCCCGAGTGTCGTGCCAAATCGTGCCCCCCGTGCCAAGAAAGGATCATAATTTTCACCCCTTTCCGGAGCGTGGTCTCCGATTCGTATCGGTGCGCCAATTGTAGGAGGCGATGTCTGGCTCGGTTCGACTCGGTCCACTGGCAGCCAGTGTTTGCCAATAATGAGGCTGATTTGGCGCAGCAGAGTGGCAGAGCAGGGTGGTGCCAGCGTTAAACCTCCTCAACTGACTCGCCCAACTGTTGACAGTTTGATTCGGTATCCGCGGCGGTACTTTAATAACTCTAGTTTGAATGAAAATCCCTCATATCGACCCAGACACGACCAGAATTTGTTGGGAAAGGCGAGCGTCTTCTGGGCGGATTTCGAGTCCCCGGCACACGGTGGCCATTCGACTTGCGACTCGACATCAGATAAGCTTTCCTCCGTTCGCCATTCGCCGCACAACAAGCTGGCAGAAACTAATCTCACAATGGCTTGTGTCAGGTTCAGTGTTGGCCGTTCGGTTGGGAAAAGAATTTCTATTTCTATATCTGGAAGGCATCGCTATCACTTTGCCGGGACGTAGACCTCCGGGATACGTAGAGTCGTTGCAGTGGACAGAGTTGCCAGTTCCGCAGGAACTTTCCTTTCCGTAAGTTCAACAAATCCATTTTTCCAACTTCTTATACACATCTTGTTCTGTACACACCTTGTTCTATACACACCTTGTCCTATGCCTTCAAACACAGAAAAGAGCCAGCTCTTGCAAATGACACATTAGTCTCGAAACGGGCTGCCATTAATCTAGTACTCATCGACATATTCATTCTCCGATCATAAAACGAGGCCCCCGACCCAGTACCGACCCAGCAATGATTTAATTCATTTCTACGGCGGCCTCGCCCTGGACTGTTCCATTTCCAAATTGGCCCCAGCCCGGACCCGACCACAACACTTTGCTCCTCTGTCTGTCGTCGGTCGGCTCCGGCGCAAGAACCTCCGACAGGCGAAAGAATCGAAACCAATAATTAGCAACGTGCAACGCGTGTAGCGGTGTGCACACACGAGATACCGAGACCTGAAACGAGTTGATTAATGCCGTGTATGGGACCGCGGGGCGGCCACTACTTGTCGTTGGCAGCGAGCCAACCGCCAGCAGCAGAGTCGACACGTCGACACTGTACACGCCATGCCACGCCAAACACTTTGGCCTTTCGCTAGACCGATCCGTCTGTCCGTCTCCCTTCTCTTTCCGCCCTCCGGGAGTCCTTTCGAGGTCCTCGCGCCGCGTCGTTGTCGCCGACATCATGATACGGAGTAGTTTCTGATTACTTCTACACTTGGATTCCGGCGGATGGAGCTGCTGTTGGAGGGAAGCAAAACTTACCCTCTGTCGGGTGACCACCTCTTCATTCTCTCTCTCTCTTTCTCTCTTAGCTGTTTAGCTCTCTTTCTCACAAGGACACGCAGAGCTCTAGCATCGCTGTCAACGTCCCAAGCCCGAGTCCGTGTCCCTGTCAAGAGTTTAAATCTCCGTTCTGAACCCTGCTCCACGGCCTTCGATGCATTCCGCTTTTAATCGGCATCGGCTTGCAACGTGTCCCAAATGTTGTGTATGTTTATTAACACTAAAACTATTAAATCCATTTTAAACCTAGTCAAGAACATAACGCAGGCTAACAGGCAAACAAAATTAATTCTTTAGTTGGTCCATTAACTGGACCTAGGTGGCGAAAGGAAACGGAAGCCGAGCAGTGGGTGCGGGGAACGCAATCCGGGTCCCCCCCTTATACACAACTTACCAGTTCGCTGTTGCTCAAAGATTTCCCCGATCCGTTTCCCCGTCGGCCACGGCCAACAAGGCTGGGCGACGCCATCACCATCATCAGCATCATTGACATTCTGTTGCGTCGCCAATCGTGCCGCGTGCCATCTTCCCAGCACGGCCGAGAGTTTCGTCGGGGTTCCTTTTTCCGCCGTCAGACCGGGAACACTCGTCCAAAAATTTTCTCGCCACTCTTTTTACGACCATTCTTTGTTCCGCGCGTTCGGTGGACCACCAGGCGGCGGTGCCGGAACCGGGGTCGGAGTTTTGTAGATTTTCATTTATTTTCACAAACATATTTGCAACTAAATCATGCCCCGCGCGCGTCGGGCCAACGCTAGTAGCGTGTCTTTTTTCTTTTCGTTTTCCTTCCTTGAGTAGGGTTCTTTCGTCCATTCTCCGCGGAGACACTGCTCGATGGGCAACCAGAAGAGCAGCGGCAACAGCGAGGACGGCTGCAAATAAGTGGCACGGAATGATTCTCGAATACGGCGCCAATCTTGAGCGAGAGTGTCAACGGGTGACGGCAACCTGGAGGGGGGGATACCCCCGTGTGTGCAAACACAACACACTCTGGCCCTTCACGGAGCGCAAAGTATCACGCAATCATATTTGCGTTTTCCATTTCCAACCACTGCGCCGCGCGCCCGAGTGGGGGCTTCCGAAAGGACCCTCGTCATCCTTGACTGCTCTCGGGCGGCGCGAGCGGACTCTGTTGCTTTGCCGCCGGTGGTTGCGACGGTAGCGACGTCGTTTTGCGCAAATCTTTTCGGCCAGTTGGGGCCAGACTGTGTGGACTGTGACGGGGCCCTCGCCGTGCCAGGGGGGCGGCAGAGCGTTGCCGTGGAAGCGAGTGGCCCACACCATCCTCATTATACAATTCATAAAACAAAGATACAACCCAACGGAGGGTAGAAAACAATGTACAGTCGTACGGTGGGTCATTCGCCGAAGCAAACACCCGTTTTTTTTGGGCGAAACTTCCGTTCCGTTACTATTACTGTAACTGTAATATCTCCACTCCACTCAGGTATACGAATGGTGTTAAATGACATTAAGGGAATCCTTTTTCGTCTGATTTGTCTGTGTAAGTGAATTCCAGTTTAATGTCTGAGTTGCCCCGAGAATGGACGATTCGGTCCTCACTTTGGTTTGCTTTTGTTCTCCTTCTGTTCCAATGACGGCTGAGAGAAGCCGAGAAGCCGAATTTGGATCCTAGATCCTTAAAATTATAGCCAGAAAAAGTTTTTAATTTTGAACTTGTTTCTGATTCTGAAAGGAGCACATTTTTTTTATTTCTACGTTACAAACACTATCACCAAGATCTGTGTCATATCTGTGAGTCTTTTTGCAAACAGTTAAAATTGAATTCTTCGTTATTGATAAGTTCCGAAACTATTGTACAATAACAACACGCAAGCGTTAAAGGCGAGGCACGGCCAGGACGTCCATCAACTGATGAGCTACACATAAACAAAACCAAAGAATTGGTGCTCCAAAATCGTCGATTGATAGTTCGAAGTCTTGCTGACCTTGTTGGAATACCGAACGAATCAGTAGAACCCATTTTGAGTGATCATTTGGACCTCAGAAAATGAAATGTCGTGAGGGTCGTGAATGCCGCAACCAGCGTATTCACCGGAACCGAAACGAAGAACGCATTGAAAGCTGTAAGAAGACTTTGTGGTATGTTTTGAACGTTGGCACAAGCATATTGCTAGAAACTGGAAAAAAACTTAACTTAGTAAAATTCAGGACAATTCATGCAATAGTAAAAAGTGTTTGAAAGTATGGATGCTGCATGAGGAACTGGGAATGGACTCAAGAACCAAATTAGCAACTTCCGACCGCTACAAACTCGACCCATTTCCGTATCCGTATCGGTGGGTTGGTACAGCATTGTCCACTGTGAGCTGCTACCGCCTCTGTATTCGGAATCAGTAGCGCCAGCAGTTGGACCTTCCGAAGGAACTATTCAGCAGTATTGACCGAGCGAAGTAACAGACATGGCACTAGGGGCACTATAATGCATGTCAAGGTTGTCCATTTCTTCGCCTCGTTCATTTGCATTGCGTCGTGGAGGGATTCGGCCTCAGTAGAAGCTTGCGAGCAGCGAATGTCCCAGACTGGTGTAAACGATGATGACTTTTGTGTCAGAGACACCAAAGGGACCTTGAAACGGCTCGCGGTGCTACCGTTAATGTCGAGAGTTATGTGCATTATTATTTTCAGCAGCGCCAGCAACGGCAGTAGCCGCTATTAAAATATTTCGCTCTTCCTCCGGCCAGACGCGCTGAATCATCGCCGAAGTGTTGAAAACAAATACGCCAGCCAATATCGAAGTGTAAACAAACCAATACGGGCGATTCCATAAATACGCGTCCCATAAATACTACTAGTCGTGCGGCTGAAAATAGTTTTCCTTGTTCGTTGCGTTGCGCCCGCCCGCAACTAATAAATTAACCGAAGTACCACCGTAACCACCCCCGTGTGTCTCTCGGTTGGGTGGGTGGCAAAGGAACTTGTGGGCGATCCGCGTTGTGCCGGTTTTTTTTTCTTCCACTTCGCAAAACAACCCACTCCGGTCGAAACACCATCAAGTGGCGCGCGGAGAGAGAGAGAGTGAGTATTTGGCCAATCAATGCGCGAAAGCGGACCGAGATTTCCGGTTGGGAAATATTTTTAAACCCACCCCCAGCCCAACGGTGGAACGTGTTACATATTCGTGCCGCATTTTGAAGAGAGGCCTGGCGGCCGCACAAAGACCCAGTAGTGTCCAAACAGAAAAAAAGCCGCCAGAGATGTCTTCCCATTTACCTAACCTCACAGCTTTATGCTTTACGCCCTGATGGAGTGCTCGGCGCGCATCACAAGCCCCCCGCACGTCAACGGACGCCTCGGGAAATCTCGATTTTCCGCACATTCTTTTCTTCTCTCGGTTCTCGGTTACGACCTCGCTCTCTGGCGAGCAATGTACGACGACGACGAACGACGACGGTGATGGTGGTGGGTGGCGTATTTCCTTGCCGATGAACATGGACGAAAGTTACGACTTGTTGGACGCCAATCGTTTATCTTTGTCTCTCGCTCTCTCTCTCGCTGTTGCTCCGGTTTTTAACGCGCGCACTTTGGGCAGAGCAGGGCTTTTTGCGGGAAAATCCAAACAATTCATCAGGGAAAAAGTTTTCGCCCCGAAAAAGTTTTCTTCGCCCGCCCGAACGCGGTGCACGGGCAATGTCAGCCCGGGCAACATCATCGTTGGACGGTGGTGGGCCTTTGATTAAAAGTTGCTCCACCGAGGCCGAGCAAACCTGAACTGGAATGGAGCCCCCGACAACAACACGCGAGACACTCTTCACTAAGATGCTACGAACGGCAAAGGTGAGAGTGAGTGAGTGAGTGAGAGAGATAAAGAAGAGAGAGAGAAAGGCAGAGAAAAAGAGAGCAGTAGTATTGGCTCGGAAGTTGGCGCTCCGGAAGAAGAAGAACAATCAACGTTGAACTCGCGATGATTAAACCCAACAAGTAAAACATGTTCATCAATACGTTCTCTTTCTTTGGGGTGTGTTAGAAATTAAAATTCAAAGCGACTCAAAGCTTAAGTACAATTAAAAGACAACCACTTCAAATAAACTTTAGGGCACTTTGGGGGCACATGCTACTCGTGGTCTCTCGAATGGCGTAGGGGATACGTTTTAGAAGTATAAAATATCGATTCAATTGAGCAAAGCTCAAAGCGGGTCGTCACCCCAAACGTGCAGAGAGCCCTACGTTGAGTCGCTTCCGGTTTCGGTGTTCCGGACCGCATTGACCAAAACTATCAAGAAAAAAATCCCTTCACATGCGCCCGAGTGATGCCCTCTCCGAGGCACGAGACTGGTGTTTAAAAAAACCTCTAGAGGCTCGATGTGAAATTGTCGTCGCTGCAAGACACGCACCCGAACCGTCGCCCGCTTGTCGACGGATGTCTACTTTTTCCCTCCTCCGCTGCTGCCGGCCGGTGAGTTCGGTCGGGCACGTTTGTGACAAGCGAAACAGGAAGTGTCTATCGTTTTTCCATCGATCCGTTCCGTCGAGTGACAACATATGGATCAAATGCAAATCAGAAGTCGCTCGCCGTCGCCGCCGCCGATCGGAAGTGGGACCGACCTGTCGAATGATGTCAGGGGCTCCCCTCCCCAAGAACCCTACTCCCTGTGTCACGTATCCATTTCCTGGCCTCCTTGGGTTGACCCCCGGGTGACACGTATCGTGTCATCTCGGTGCAACAGCTCCCCTCAGAAACAATGCCGAAATTATAATACCAAAATATATTTAAACCATTCCGGGACCGTATTGTTACACACCCCGGCGTCGGACGGCCGCGCACACCGCGCCGTTCTGCCGTGTGCGTCTGTAGTGGCGAAGAAAGCATTCATCTTGCGGTCGTTATGCTCCCATCTTCACACGGGTTCCCTCACCGTCCCTCGTTCGCTTACCAATCCAATGCTCGGGGTTCCTTATGTTTATGAGGGCCCATAAAAACCGTCAGCAACAGCCGAGACCCCCGGAGACCTCGGGGCCCCGGAGAAAACAAATCGTGAAGAACCAGCGAAAGGTATAGGCAGGAGGGACCCAAATAAATTAGATAATGGGGCGTCTGTGTGTGTCAAAACAGGCCGGAAAGTATCGTGGACAAACATCGATACATCACCAGGGGATGGCTCACTCCGCCACCGGCAACATGCGTTTTAACACGCACGACCGCGGGCCGTCGTTGTCCGAGGATTGATCAAACGGCCCCAGGGAGGGGACAGCATTTCGACTCGTCGCTTTACCCGCATATCATCGTGTTGAGCAGTGACTCTTTCTAAGCACTCAACGCCTTTGTGAAAGACTCATAGCAAATAAAAATTAGCTTCAAGAGCACTTACTTCACTTGTACTTTTCGTTAAAAAATGCTAGGTTATAGTTGCGGTTTAGCATTTCCTATCGAAAGAGTCAACTAAGCGGAAGAGTATACTATACCGGGAATAGCGATTTAACTATTCATTGGTCCTCTGATTGTTTAGAAGTTGAAGTTAATCTGATTCCCTGTAAAAGCCGTAAACAATAGCAAACGGTCACCAGAGGGGTGCGCTTGTATGTGTAGCTCTCTGTAGCACCCCGTACACATCTGCTGTGGTGTCCGAGCGGTTAAGGAGATGGACTTGAAATCCATTGGGTTCTACCCGCACAGGTTCGAATCCTGTCTACAGCGAAATCTTTTGTTCTTTTCTTTGACAAACGTATGCTTTTTTATTTCATAACAAAAGTGGATAAATATCTTAGAACATATGTACTTAATATTGGTTAATAGGTGGTCGGTTGGTTGTGGTGGACGATATTTTAGGCTTCGCGAGTATGTTCATTAAGAGTTACTGGGTAAAGCGTTGCGATCGTATCAAACATGTCCAGCTGCAAAGCCTTTGGTCCGGCTGTGTGATTATTTTTTTTGATAGGGGTTTTAATTTCCTCTTATTGTAAATCGTGGTTTTAATTTCCACATCTAAGCTCTTCAAAGCAAAAATTATCATCAAAGAGCTACAAATAGTCTTATCTTATTACACAATATCAAATTAATCGCAAGTCAAACAGTTGAGGAATAAGAATATAATACAAACACAATTCGGAAGAAAATCAAAGTGTCACTCACTATTTGCATTTATTAAAACTTATTATTAATGTATTAGTCACAACAAAGAGTTTATCAGAACAAGCAGAGGTAATAATAACTCTATCTGTTCCCTTGTGCTGGTCTTGTATCTCACACAACTCCAAATAATAATTTGAAACAAAACAAAGTTTGAAGTGGAAATATAAGAAAAAAAACTCGAAATCCAGGAACATTAGAATTTCTTAGGCTCCGGCGAGATTCGAACTCACGATCTCCTGTTTACTAGACAGGCGCTTTAACCAACTAAGCCACGGCGCCTCTTGATTACGAGGCCTTAAGATTGGTTTATGAAGGTTGTTAGCTGCACCTGGGGGCCTTTCCACAAACTATCGTCTTATATTTATAAATGTTCGATGGATCATTTTATGTTTCTTTGAAAAACTGTGTGGTATAAATGCCAATGTTGGACTGTCGCTTAAAAATTCTTTTTCGGTAAATTAAAATGTTCATTATGATTTCCAGGTTAACCGTTCTTTAAGTTTAGACATATTAGTGGTTAATTTATTGATTTCAGATTAAATTGTAACAATATTTGGAATAAAAATACAAAAATCGTACAAATGTTTGTTTCAATCATTAGGATATCATGACTAATTACACCCAGCAGCACACAACTGGCGCCGTGGCTTAGTTGGTTAAAGCGCCTGTCTAGTAAACAGGAGATCGTGAGTTCGAATCTCGCCGGAGCCTTCCACATTCTCGACTTGTCATTCCCCGCAGAATGTGTAATTATTTTTGCTTACATTATTTTTTGTATCGGTACACTCTTTTGATGTTTTCGGTACAACAGAGAAAAAGGGGCCAGAGTTTTCAATTACTGAGCACTATCGTTAGTTCTACTGTAGTCAAGTGTTGTTGCGATTAGAACTCCCGGATCAACCATTCGATGATATCGATCTAACGAATCGGGTTAACCCCCCTTTCATGAACATATCGAATCAAACTACGTTTTAACCGTCTGCGACCTTTGCTTTGTTCTAATCACATACGACTAGGTCACTCTCCACTAGGGTACGGTAGGACAGTAACGTCCATAACCTAGGAAAGTTTGCTGCATCTAAACAGCTACACGTCTGCCGGCAACAACATGCTGCCAAAAGTTGGTCTCAAATTGTTGGTCGTACCGCAACGAGACGCTTACAAACGGCATCGCCTTCGCGGTAACTTTATCGGCTGCTTCTTGCCTTGACCAGCTCGAGCTTCAAGGCAAAGAATATGCACCGAGAACGCGAAGACGCTAGTGCTCCCCATAGCCACCAACCAACGCCGGTTGAGAAGGTCAAGCAACGGCAGTGGATCGCAGTCGGGAGGGCTCGGTGTAAGTGCCTGGGGTCTTCCAGCGGAGAAACAGGTTTCCGTTTTTTCGGTTCATCATCCTTCGTGGGCCGCCGCCGCCGCCGTCTTCCACAGCGAAGCGACCCCGTCTGCCCGACTGCGCTGCAAAGTAACTAAAGACGTTCTGCAGAGGGGTTTTCACTTCGAGGGGTGAACAAACCAGACGCAGACAGCCGGACTCTAAGACGATGCCTTCGACGAACGACGACATCGACCGTCGTTTGACCGAGAAAAGAACCAAACGCTTCGCATTCTCCCTGGGCTGGGCGGACCCCCGAGAAAAATGAAGGTGCCCTTTTTCGCTCGGTACAGTCGCGGTCTGAAGCGACGGCGAATGCGGCGAAAAAGATGCAGATGCAGGACCCACGGACCTGGTGCGTGCCGCGAATTGAAGCCCCCGAAGCTCTCGGAGCATCTTCTTAGCCCACTTCTCGCGGCGGCGGGAACGCGAACAGCGGATAAAAGTGTTCTCGGTCAGCACCTGTTGTGGAATTCGATTTCTTGTTTCCTACCGCGCGTCACGAAGACGTTGATGATGATGATGATGATGGTTCATGGTGGAGGTGATGATCATCAGCGTCTTGTACCATTCTGGGCTGCGTGTTTTTGTCTGTCGGAACGATGTCAATTACACGGTGGCTTTTGCTCTTTGGTCCGGTTGCGGGTCGTCTCCGTGCCGTTTCGGCACGCGTTTACGATTATTCTGAGAAAGAAGCAATCGCTCCCGCGTGAATTGTGTACAGTGCGGACTAAGTAGTAGCCAGGATTCAATCTGGAAAGCAGTCATGCAATAGACAGCGCTTCAAAATATGATTTTTGTATTTCTGGTCTATCTTTTCCGTCTTTTTCTGCTCTATCATCGTCTGAGTGGTTTGGGGACTGCGGATGCAATTCCAATAGTTTGTCGAGAGTTGATAGCAAAATCGCAAGATTTTCGAAAATACCTCGTGCCACACTTAATCGGTCCAACATTCCAGATGGTTCTATCCAAACGGGGCGCGCTCTTCTTGCTTACGCAAATAACTTGTCGTCAACAGTTAACCGGCAACCCGCTGCATGAAGTGTAAATTCGTTGCCACCTTTTACGGGCTGCCGTTTGAAATCCGTATCGCCGTCCCTAACAAGTCCCCAATTGCCCATGCGTAGTAATTTGCTTGGCTGTGCCTTAGAAGGGGCTGCTGCTAAACAGCTTTTGCCTTTACGCCCCAAGGCAGTAACCCACGAAACCGCTTTCGGCATAAACGATAGATCACGGCCAAGATGTTTGCCAAAGTGTGCCCCCTCTGAGCATACCGAACTTGACGACTTCCTTGAACGTCGGATTCCGAAACGGTTGGGCCGATACTAAAACTTAATTTACTGTGATGAGTTCAATAGCGTAAAGCCCAAACGGCACCTCGCAGTGGATATCAAAGAACCGTCACTTACCCTCTCTCTCTCTCTCTCTCTGCGCGGTCTCGTATTCGGCGTCGTCGTCCCTTTGTTGATCCCCGTGTCCTAACCACAAAATCCTTCCCGCTCACCACCCGGAAGCCACCGTTCGAGCCATTTCTGGAAAGAAAATAAAATCAAACACGATACACAGTGCTGTTGCCGGGAGTGGATCGATGAAACCGCCCGGAACCGGAAACGCTCGATTGGTGGCACGGACTGCTATCGATTATGTGACAAAGCACCTGCAAAACTACTTCCACAATTACTGTCCCGCGCAGTGTCCGAAGGACAAAGCCAGAGCCATTTGGTGACATCAGCTAATGGTGCTGGAGCCATCGGAGCCATTTTGGGAGTCCCGAACCGAACGCAATAAAACGCACAAAGCCGGCGGATGGCCGCCTCGTCCGTCTACAACGATTGGGTGGATTGAATGCGTAATCGATTCGGAAAATTCCTCTCCCAGGTATTAGAGAATCTGGCCCCGATATGATTGTGGGGCGCGATAGGGCCCTTCGGGGCCGTGCTCGGTCTTTTCTGCCAACAGCACCTGCGCTGCTGCTGTCGTCAGCCGGCGGCGATCTGGAGATGTGCTTAGGATTTCGGTGCACTTTCGTCGTTCTTCAACGCTTATTCGGGCCCAAAGTTGGGTGCCAAGTGCACAGCACGGGCCTACCAACACCATCTGGTTGTCGCAATCGCCACCGGACCACAATTAACGCACCGATCCCGACGACGACGACGACAACAGGTGTGGCTGGGCTGTTTCGGGGACACTCGATCGACGACGCCCCAGAAACGTTCTCGAGTACCGAGTTTGGGTGGCTGGACGGGCAACTGTCCCCTTCGGTGGCCGCTGCGCCCGGAGCTGTACTCTGTTCGGTCCTCACACACCTCCACTCAACCGGCTCGTCGTTCTTCACCGAGCTCATGTAAATGAGGTGCACATGCCGTGCCCCGAGGGCAGAAGATCGGCTTCAATCGGCCGCTGCTGACAGCTTGCTAATGAAACGGTTCGGCGGGTAATTGAGACTACTTACACAAGGCTGCCATTCGGTTTCGGTGGTGTAGTGTGCTGATGAAGCGACACTTTTCTGCGTGATAATATCTCGCCAACGATTTGCTGCGTAGCCCCCCAGTTGGCCTTTACACGCGTCATTCACTTTCGTTTGAGGTTATGACAAAGAAATTTCGGAACGGAACCAATTGACGCTACACACGCGCACACGCGGTCGGATATGAAATTGTTTCTAATGCGGTTTATTCAGCTTCATAGCAACTTTTCACTACAGTTTAGACACGCTCTTGCGCTCTTTATTAGTAACCGAAATACATAAGAACGGACATTAGTTTACTGAACCAAGGGTAAAAATTCTGGAGAAAGTGATAACCTTATTGCACCCGGCTCGACGGAAGCTCTCAGCGCAGACTGATGGCACTGATTCGTTTTGCCACTCTGTTGGTTTGTCATATCTGAGGGGTCTGTGGTCACCAATTGTATCGGTGTCTCGCTCTTTCTTGGAAACACCGGCTACGATTCCGATTTCGGATCATTTGCACACGAGGTGTCGATTAATATCGTCCGGGTCACGTATCGCGCAGATAGTTAGCAAAGGTTTTCCTGTGGTATCCGGTGAATCGTGTGAAAAGTGTGTGAGGTTGTTCATATTTGTTCTACTTAAATTATTCTCTAAATACGGGAAGATTCGTCAAATCATTTAAGAAGCAAATGAAGCCATGAATGTGCCTTGTAGTTCTATCAGCAAGAATATCTAAAACGTGTAGTGAGTAAACAAAAGCTTTAATAGAGAAAAGCGGTGAAAACTATACGGTAGGGAGCAAAAAAGTGTTATTACTCAAGCGCGATCCTGCCAGGAGTCGAACCTGGAATCTTCTGATCCGTAGTCAGACGCGTTATCCATTGCGCCACAGGACCGTGTTGCGATGTGAGTTTTTGTGATCAAATATAAATATTGCAGACTAGTAAGGAAACCCACGCTCAAAATTACTCAGGCAATGGCTATGGTTTAGTGAATGTGTGTTCGTTGGACATAGAAAATCCATGCAGTAATTAAAATTATCGCCTTCTGTTCCGGTTTGTAAGTCCTCCACCCTCTTCGAGACCTGTAAGTATGCAATGTCCCTTCTTCCTTTTCTCGCACCAACCGATTACGTGACCCTCTTTGTGGCGTACGAACAACTCTATGCTTGTTTGTGCAAATAAGGAAAAGTTGTTTCATCCATCTTGACACTAAAATGTGTTGAAACATGTTCCTCTTTCTCTTCGCAATTTGAAGCGGCTTGAAACTGGAAACAGTAAAGGCAAACGTTTGTGTTCAATTCCAGGAATCAATTCCTCATTACGTTATCCTCCTAAAA
>NC_071286.1:27565359-27634204 GCF_943735745.2 Anopheles bellator
ACGGCACGCAGCAAAAAGAATTTTGACAGCGGTGGGATTCGAACCCACGCCATTTCTGACTGGTGCCTAAAACCAGCGCCTTAGACCACTCGGCCACGCTGCCATCTAAACCAGCGGAACGATACAAATTAACTTAAGACGTAAATCATATTTTGTGTGTGTGTAATATTGTACCACGGAATATCGTGTGCTAAGCAGTAGAAAAGTGACCCGACCCGTTTTACTTGATGGTTGAGACTAATCCTTTATTTCGTTTTATCCGTCATTTCTTCGTTGTTTCGTTTATCCGTTGTTTCGTTCATTTCGCTTATTTCGCTTATCTCGCTTATCTCGTTTACCTATTCAAATCCCAACAGTGTGTGAATCATTGAATGCATAAAATTGAAACCATTCAACTTTGAGCCAAACCAACCAATTTAAGTTAACTTTGCTGAATATGAGTGAAATTTGAAGGTCAAAAATATACAAAAAAAAAATATCCTGTTGGTTATATTTTTCTTATAGTGACTGTAGGCGGCTACACGAAGCGTGAAAACTAGCGTAAAATTAATTTGTAACGTCAAAACGTTTACGCTTCGTGTGGCAGCAAAAAATTAAAAACGAAATGTGAAACGTGTTTACGTTCGTGTTTTTGGTCCAAGAACATAGAAATCGAAGAGATATTAATTGATTTCTGATTTTTTTTATCTGTTTTTTCCGATTTTGTTGCTATACCAGCAAATAAGAACATAAATTATCCTCTGTTTGTAAGCAAAGCGTACGAAAAAAATAATTACGCTCGGGTTTACGGCTCGCGCGAGGCGTAAACGTTTTGACAGAGGCGCAGCAGTTTGGCATTAATCGTTAATGTCAAAAACATTACGGAACACCTCATGTAGCCCCACAGACTGATTTTTTTACTGTGAAAACAGCCATAAAAGATTTGGCTTGTACACAAATGATTAAAACACTTGTGTACAATCTACGACGTTCGGATTTCGTTTGACATATCTTACGTCAGACGTTTGTTTATTTACGTTGAAAGGGCGCGCAAATAAAGAACCTTCAACAGTTCGTTGCATTATCTCTTGAAAATCGTTTAATAACCTGAAGCACGTTGCGTGTATTGAAAACGCTCTGGGGAGCATATTCCAGTATGACCACCCCCGGATGGCGATCGGTTTCTTGTGAATGCAAGCAATTGCAACTTAAAGCCACCCTGCTAGGTGGCCAAAGCTTTCGGTAAGTGCACGGTCGCGTTACACTCTCGTTGCACAATCATTCACATCGTGAGCTGGTATTGTTTCAGCTGGAAACCTCATGAACCGTCATCGGATGTGGTGGACGCAGAGTTTATCGGTGTTTTTGCCAATATTGTATGGATTCTACGCCAAACAGAGCACGAGCTGCAGTTCCGTGTAGTGGCGGAGCAGCCGTATCCGAGTGCTTCGGACAGACAAACGACCGATTCCTCGGGGGATGAGACCCCGAAAGTAATTGCCCAGGTGCGCATGAAGTTGCCAGAACCGAAGGAACAAGCAATAAACGGCGAATTGTTGTATCCAGCATCGTACTATGAGCAGCTGCTGCGAATCTACTTTCGGCTCGATGTCGATCTTGAGCAGCATTACCGACAGTGGACGGAATGCCACGAACACTTTGCCAACAGCGCACACCAGTTCTACGCCGTGCGCCAGCTGGATCAGGATCCGGTTGAGAATCTGTTCAGCTTCATTTGCTCCCAGAACAACCACATCACGCGGTAACGCTGGTGCTGCGGCTTTTTGCGATCAAAAATGCATTACTCATCAGCTTCTCCTAACTCTTGTAGAATCTCCGATCTGGTCGAGAAACTTTGCATACACTATGGAGCGCCTATTGGCAAGTACGCCGGCACCTCCTACTGGAGTTTCCCGTCTATCACTGCCCTGGCTGACGTATCGGTGGAAGCGAAGCTCCGGGAGCTAGGGTTCGGGTATCGCGCCAAGTACATTCAACGGTCGGCGGAAAAGATCCTTTCGCTCGGGGGCCTTGATTGGTTCCGGCGGCTCACTGAGCTGGACTACAAATCGGCCCACCGGGAGCTAGTGACACTTCCGGGAGTCGGGCCGAAGGTGGCCGATTGCATTTGCCTGATGTCGTTGAACCACCTTCAGGCCATCCCGGTCGATACACACGTATTTCAGCTGGCCAAACACTATCTGCCCGGGCTGGGGGCCAAAGCGCAGACCGTCACAGACAAACAGTACGTGCTGGTGGCGGACAAATTTCGCGAAATTTACGGACCCTGCGCAGGTTGGGCACAAACGGTGCTGTTCTGTTCCGATCTTCGCCAGTTCAAGGAACGCAACGGGCAAACCTCACCCGACAGTGGGAAGCAAGTTCCGGAGAAGAAACACAAGAAGACTAAGTGATAAATTTCAACTTTCTTATAAATACTTCTTTATTCCAAATACTTTGCTAAGCTTTATCACTGTTAACGTTACGTCATCAACGACCTTTTCGAACAACAAGTCTTTTCTTTGCGATCACGCGCTCTTGATCGCGCGCCTTCGAGATCAACTTCGGTTCGGCCGGATACTTTTCGGCTACTTTCGTTTTTCGAAGGGACGATTCGCTCATCCTTTCCCTAGCATCATCGTTTAAAGTGTGCGCCATTTGGGTTAGCTGTCTAAAATACTGCACCAACGGCCAGGCGGAGGATTTGGCGGGCCGCCGGTTTGGTCCGCTCATCACACGGTTGTCACGGTTCGTTCGGTGGCGGCGGAAACGGGGCGTTTTCCTCGTAGATCATCACCAGCTTGCTGTACTTCATGTTGCGCTTGGCCACCCTGGTTTTGTCCTTCACGTCGCAGTCGTCGCTGCTGCTCCCGGACGTTGCCTCGCTGAGAGACAGCTTCGCCGAGAGTCCCTCCAGCTCGAGGTCGAGGTACAACTGACCGAGCTGATCATTTACCAGGATTGGCTGTCGCGTGGTGACGCGCGGACAAGCAAGCAAACGGAGAGGGTAAGCAAAC
Organism: Anopheles bellator; assembly: GCF_943735745.2. NCBI lineage: Eukaryota > Metazoa > Arthropoda > Insecta > Diptera > Culicidae > Anopheles > Anopheles bellator. The sequence goes on from NC_071286.1 coordinate 27,568,356, forward strand.
GGGGTACGGGCAGCAAACGGGTGGCGACCACACGACGCCGAATCACTCACTTACCTGGCTGATCTTCTTCAGCGCCAAACTGTCCGAAGCGAGCAGTTCCTTGAGCGACCGCTCGTTGATCTGGTACCGGTAGATGAGGTCCTTCGTCTGGCAAACGTTATCCAGCCAGGGCGGGTTCGGGCGCCGTTTCGCTCGGCAGCCGATTCCTGCGTTAGCGGGCCGTGCGACGATGCCATCACCACTGTTTTTGCTGCGCGCACAGGCACCACCCTCCTCGGGGCTGCACCCTGGCACGGTGTCGCCGGCCGTATCGCCGATCGCACTGAGCCCATGGTTGGAGCTCGTTTCCCAGCACATCTCGCTCGAGTCCTTCTTGTCCGCCCCGTTGTGCCCATCGGACGAGTTGTCCGTCTTCAGGAAGCTCGAGTAGAAGCTGGAAAAGCTGGACTCGTCCATATCGTCACTGTTTTCGCACAGTCCCACGACCGCACAGCCAACTTCTCGCCGTCCGCCATCCGTTCGGCTATCACGATTCGTGCCCTTCTCCCCAGCCAAAAGGCGGCCAGCGCCGACGGAAGAACCGTTGCCAGCACCTCGGGCACCAGCGCCGCCGTGCTTCTCGAGTACCTCGTCCAGGGCACAGTCGGCACAGTCCACGATCGAGATGACCGGCGAGTCGATGAGGTCCTTCTTCGATGACTCCGAGAATGCCTGAAAAAAGGTGGTTGCCGAATGGCAGCGAACGAGAGTTAGATTTTCTGTCCGATCCACATCGAGCGCAGGTTTGTGGCACCCTCCTTTTTACCCGATTGACGACGATCGACGTGGACGCGATGCTGCCCAGGGCCGAACCGGGCTCGGCCTTAACCGACGTCGCCTGTGACGAGGGCCGCTGGAAGGGTGTTTGCGACAGTGAGCCACTGCCGGCCGACGGTGGCACCGTATGGTGTCCGGGGCACTTGTTGCCGCCCCCAGCTCCGACAAGGCCACCAGGGCCCGAAGAGCCCGGTGCACCGTCTAGCGATTGTTGCTGCTGCTGCTGTCCGGAACCGGATCTTAATGGGCCGCTTGGAACACTCCCGCCCGGTTGTTGCTTATCGGACTGGAGCTGCTGTCGTTGCTGTTGCTGCTGCTGTTGTTGCTGCTGGTGCCGTTGTTGTTGGTGCTGTTGCTGCTGCTGTTGATGTTGTTGCTGCTGTTGGAGCTGTAGGGTTGAGGGTGGACTCGATTAGTACGCCAGACCCGCATCTATGACCCGCACCTATCATCTCCGTTAGGATCGTGAGGAGAAAAGACTTACGTTTCGTGTGTCACAGGGCGGTGGCAATGGTTGGTACGGCATCGCGTGGTACATCATCGGAGGATAGAGCATCGACTGCTGGTAAAGCTGTGGATGTGGGTACATCACGCCGGCCGCCATGTACGGTACCGTGACCGGATTGACGGTGGCTGCTGTCGAGACTGCCGATGGCGGAGTTACGGCGGCTGCCGCTGCAGCAGCTGCGGCCGGAATGTAGTAGAGCGTAGGAAAGATGCTGGGCGACGGCATCAAGCTGGTGGCCCCTGCGGAGCCCTGCAGCGCCGATACGCTCACGCTAAACGGTGGCCACAGGTCACCGGTGCGGCCCGCGGTGTGCGTGGCATAGCTCATCTGGGGGGCGTTCAAGGCGGTCGTGGTTATGCTGGACCCGTAGCCCATCGTCGGCTGCCGCAGTGCTGCCCCGTTGCCCATCGCTTCGGCCAGGTACGGTTGATGGCCCCCGAGCGTGGGTTGCTGTGGCGGTTGCTGGAGCAACGGCTGCTGCAGATACTGATGCTGCGGCGTATGTTGTGCGTGCTGATGCAGCGCCGAGGACGAGTGCTGTTGCAGCATTGGTGGTGGCTGCAGCAAGAGGCCATGGCTCGAATGGTGATGCCGTTGCTGCAGCTGATGCTGCTGTTGATGTTGCTGCTGGATCAGAAGCTGCTGCTGCAGGGCCTGCGAAGCCACGGGTCCCTTCTGATGCTGAGTCCCTCCACCGCAGCCACCGCCGGACGCGTCCGGATTGTGCTGATGTTTGATCGCCTTGTGCGGGTCACCCTCCCAGGAGTGGGACGAGCCGCGCTTGACGCCGTGCGGCGCATTCGTGGCGTACGCTTTGTCCGGCGGTCCTTTCTTGTTCTTCTCGGTACCGCGCGCCACCATGCGGGCCTCCCGGTGCTTCTTCAGCATCACCTTCTGCATGTCCTCGTTGTGCTTGCAGAGCAGCTCCTCGGTCAGGGTCGGCGGCTGGAAGCTGCCGCCACCGCTCGAGGTGCCCGTCCCGGTGCCGCCAGTGTTGCTGGTCGTGTTGGTCGTGCTGTCCATCTGAGCGTTGCTTTCGGAGCTAAAATTTCCGGCCGACCCACCGCTGCCGCCGCCGCCGCTTGCACTGAAACGCTGGTTCGGGCTGACGTGCGTCTGGTCGTCGATCGTCTCCGTGTTGGTGCCGCCACCGGACGAGTCCATCCGGACCGGCGACTCCTCGATGTTCATCGCCGGGCGACTGTCGAAGAACCGCTGTAAGTTCTCATTGTAATTGAGCTGGTTGTAGCTCGGCGGCGTTTCCGAGGAACTCTTGCTGTCAAAGTACTCGTGGTGCGGCGAGATTTCGCCCAGCATCACCGAATCCCGCTCGGAGAAGGTAAAGTCTGATTCGTTCAACAGATTCAGCTTCAGCTCCGGTTGGGCCACTTCGTCCATCAGCTCCTCCATGAACGAGGCGAGCGCCTTGCAGCGCTTCGACACCTCCTGTTTCACCATGTCGGACGGTTTGGCCACCGGTTCCTTCAGCAGCCGCAGGATCTGCTCCTCGATCATCTTCGCCTCCTTCAGCACCTCGTCCGGGCACTGGTCCTGCGCGTAGAAGCCGGACGCGAACACGTCCGCCGTCGACGGGCCCTGCAAAATCCGGTGGCTCCCGATCACGAACTCTAGCTCGCGCGACCAGGGGTTCACGAAGCTGGTCCACTCGGTGCTGAGCACAATGTAGCACCCGTTGTTGACCAGGAAGCGGTACGGTTGGCCCACGAACGAGGCGCCCGCCGTCTGGCCCTTCACCATCACCGTTTCGTACGTTTTGCGCAGTATCGGCATATCGTCCGGGTGGTACAGCTCCATGATCGAGCGGCCCAGAATGTCCTGCGGCAGGTAGCCGATCGACTCGACCGAGTTCCCGTCGACGTAGCTCAGCACACCGGACGTCGTGTGGCGGGTGCTGAACTTCAGCTCGCGCTCGCACAGCGCTTCGTTCGGCTCGCGGTACACACTCTTGACCGGGGTGGCCGAGATGATCAGCAGGATGCTGCGGCCGCTCACCAGGTCCGCGTTCTCGACCGGTGCCTCGCGGAACGTCAGCACCAGCCGGTAAGGCTCGTAGTTGACCGACGTCTTCGTGACGCCGAACCCGGCCGACTTGAGGCCCCGGTACTTGCGCAGCATCACGTACAGCGAGTTCTTCTGGTCCTTTTGGCCACTTTTCGACTCGCCCAACGGTACCACCACCTTCGACGTGATCTGGCTCGCGAACGTGGACCGATCCTTCGGGTGGACGAAGTCGATGAACGACCGACCGAGCCACATGTCCTTCGGGAAGCCGAGACTGTGCGTGATGCTGGGCGTCGTAAACAGCACCACACCGTCGTGCATCGAGATCACGCAACAGAATCCATCCTCCACTTCCGGTTTGTTGGTTCGTGGAGTGTTTGATTGCTGCTGCTGCTGGGGAGCCGACTGGTGCTGCTGCTGAAGTGCTTGTCCCTGCTGCTGATGCTGATGCTGATGGTGGTGATGAAGGTTATCCTGAGACGCTTTGTCTTGGGCCGACGCGTGTTTCTGGAGCGATGGGTGAAGATGCTGCTGTCTCTGTGCCCCGTGCTGTGTACTCGTGTCCTGCTGCTTGTCCCGCATCAATAGCCCACCGCCACTCCGTCCCGGGAGCTCCGCCGATGGGCCGTGCCGTTGGCAGCCCCGATGCTTGATGGCTTCACCGGCCGCGATCGAGTTGACGATTGAAGCCACCCCGGCCGGCAGTGTAGCCGGGCCGGGCAGAATGCTATGGGAAAGTTTTGCAGTGGAGTGCATTCCGAACGCAGCGACCGACGATCGCCGATCCTGTGCAGTTTGCTGACCATCTCCCTTGCCTCCTGTGCCAAGTAATGGAAAAGCAAAATGCTGACACGGTGGCGATGTTGGCGCCGGAGTTGCGTGCTTACCTTGCTCTTCGCTCATGTGCTGGGCTGAAACCACAGCGGCGACTGCGGCCGCTTTCATCTCCTCGTCTAACGCCCCGTCACTCGGGCTGCTACGGACCGTTGTTCCTGTCGACATGGCCCCCGAGGGCTCATGGTTCATTTGCTGGACCGCTGAATTTCCGTTCGCCCCTTCAGCTGCGCCACCGTCACACGGCTCGGTGTTGGTGCTGGAGACGGACGACACACCCGCCGACACCGTAGTCGCCGGTACTGGCCCAACCGACGATCCTTGGCCGTCGTCTTCACCCGCACCTGCGTTCCCGGTAGATAGTGGACCGATCGTGGTTGTGGTGACCCCTCCACCGACCGTCGATGTCGAGGATGGTGCACCGCCGCAGACCCCATTGCCATCCGTGGACGTCTTTAGCTTCTTCTTCTTGCGGTCCTTCTCCTTTGTGCGCTTGATGGCCGGCTGCGGCAGCGGGGCGATGCTGCTGGCCTGGGTTGACGCCTTGCCGCCGTAGCCACTGCTACCGGACGAGTTGCTGCCACTATGGCGTGATTTTGAGCTCCCGCTACACGTTTGGGGGGATTAAAACACAATCGTTCAACTTTAAAGATCAGTTCATCGTTTAATCATTTTACTGAAAGCTATCAAAAAGCGGAGTGATTTATTTTTTGAAACTGTGAGATGTGGAATTTTCTCAACGAGAGTGAACTGTGAACTGTCAGCTATGTAAGCTTTGTCCCTGAAATCTCCACTCCAGAACCTCGGAGGGCCCGCTCGATCGCGATGTTGGAACGGAGAGATGTTAGGCTTGGCTCAACTCAACTATCTTTTGATTCGAAGTACCATTATCAGCACAATGCTTTTATTTGTATGTTAAGAAATCTTATAGAAAATTGAATAATCTTTCTCAATCTTTTTAGAGCATTTAAGACCAAAGCCCATGCATAAAGTGAGTACTGGAAAAGAAGCTTACTGCAACTTACTCCAGTCCATTTACCCGAAGTGGACACCCCATTCCTCTGCTTACCTTCTCTGTGACTGACTGTTGCTGCAGCTGTTGGAGTAAGCAGAATCGGACACCTTGGTGTTGTGCGTCGATTCGGCCCCCTCCGAGTTTTCCATTCCGGTGGCGGACATTTCGTTTCTGGTTTCTGGTCGCTATAGTGTTTTTATTCACATCCACTTCGTTGGTTTCTTGCTTCTAGTGTGTTTTTGAATGCTTTTCTAACGCTTCACAGAACCGTAGGTTTAGTTTTTGCGGACATCGGCCACTGGTAGAACCGGTGTTCTCCCGTTTACGGCAACGTGACTTTTTTGAAGGCACGTTGACAGCTCAACCGTTTTTTTGTCGCTGTTTTCACTGTTTCAGGCGTATGTCTTTATGAAACTTTACACTTACGCATTGCGCATTTGGAGTGATTCCTGGTATCTGGATGGAACATCTGTTTAAACGACCTACGGACGCCACGGACGGCGAGAATGAGAACGAGCGTATGGAAACGGCAACGGTTTAACGATTAGTTTACTGTGTCCAAACACGGAAGTCACCAGAAAAAAGTTGGACAGTCACACTTTGTTCACCATCTCGCTAGATCACAGTGAACACATTTAGTATACGGTTCTGGGCCCTGATACGCAGAGTGAACCACGCAGCGCACACGTGAAACTGGCAACTGTATTTATTTCCTCGAGTGCACTACTTGCTGCACTTATGCAATGCAGGTTTGCAGTGTACACACCGTAGCGTCCTTCCAGCGACTGCGAACAATTGGCTAGCGCCCTGACACCGTTTAACCATGAAATTCTGCCACCGAGCCCGGCTTGAGAATGTGCGACACACCAGGGAAGTGGAATTTGTGCCACGATGCAGTGCGCGTATGCGTTTGGCGCGCGTAGGTGTTGGTGAGACGGCGATCTCGCGTCATCTCACGTGGCGCGGCATGTGCACGCTGGCTTCGCGGCCTCGGCGAGGGCTAGCTGACTAAGCCCAGAACCCGGAGTAGCGTTACATGATCGGCGGGCGATGAAATGCTCAAAAGCAATATTTATCGGCTGTCCGTTTGACGATACAGCACTAAATGTTTAAAATTTGATTTATGTTCTGTAAAATGTCAAATATCACACGCCTTACGATTAATGCACGCTGATTCCGGTGAGCTGCTGAGCTTCAAAGACTTCCGAACTGAACGACGCACCGAAGCGCACTGCCGGCGCTGGCGTTTCGCGGTCGGAAAGACGAACACAGTGAACTTTAGCCGGCCATAACAGTGTGCCCACACCCTGTCTATGCCAATCGCGCCCCCGTCGGCTGGGTGGCGACACTACAATCGCGAGAAATACACGTACACGCCTACAGCATGCAAATAACAAAACAGTCAACACTTGCAAACGGGGAGACGCTCCGGCCCCCACCGCGCTCGGTGCTCATCCGCCTTCCGGGGAGCTCCGGTAGGCCTTTCCACTTTGTTTTGGTTCAACTCGGTCCGTCGGTGGGTGCCCGCGGGCCCGCGGGGTCCCGGTCACATGTTGCCCCACGAGAGAGTGTCGTAATGCGACGCTAAGGGGAATTTGGCCCCACGGGATGGCGGCAGCGACGGAGGCGGCGGTTCCAGTCGGTCGGTAACGACCTCCGGCTTGAAGGTTTAAAATAATTGCCCGAGAGGCATTCAACGGTGCCACCGATACCGGACCGATCGATCAATGGAAATGTTACGGAATCAAGATCTTCACAAGGATCTGCTCGTAACGGACGACGCGCCAACAAAGAAAGTTCGGCTCCTGATCAAGGTGGTCAGTATATTTAAATGCCAAACGGTGGCCGAATGTAAATTGTACGTTCGAAACCGTTCATCAATTAAACCGTATGTTTCGACTATTTGAGAAAGTCTTAAAAACTGATTAATGATACGCATGCATAATGAATCCCACGAAAAGGAAGATTAACTCATTAGCATAATTCAATTAATTGTGATCATTCATTAATTAACATAATTTAATGATCCTTCGAACAAGTTAGATTTGGCTATCAGACCACGCCTTAAAGGGCATTCAGCATTGACGTAATGTTGATTAGAAAACTTATCATCCATTATTACCCATAGTTAAAACAATGAGATTAATATTAGGTAAACGACCAGGCGCCTCCAGATCAACATAAAAACTTTTTTCAATTTTCATTCACCGAAACCGAAGCATCAAAAACACGTTTCTCTCGCAAATCGGATTATTGCCGATTTCAGCATAACTGTTTTGGGGGTTTACCATCGATTTCACCAAGCAATTCAATCCGATTGCTTTATCTGTCCTGACTGTCACCGTCCCCCCAATGTTAGACAACGAGCCGCGTTGGTTGGAAAACGTGCCAATGGTTGTTACGCCCCCGAGGGGTGGTGGTAGGCTCAACGCCGGACCCCCCACCCGCAGCTCGAAAGATGGCAAAACAGGCATGTTGAACCTCGTGCACCAAACCGTTGTCCATACGGTGACCGAGAGGATGTGGTCGTGGGGGCAGTGTGTGCCACCCACTTCCGGGTGAAATGAACAGGGGAAATTGTCCGACACCGTCGAACACCGAATGTCCAACTGCACGGTTGATGCAACAACGCCACAGTGGTTCTAATTTCTGAGTTTTGTCTCGTAAGAGGACCTTTTTACACACATTTCGGTCGGAAAAGTTCTCTGGTGTTTAAACAAAACAAAACTTCGTCCAGTAAGGTTTCAGGTCTATTTCAAGGAAATGGTTGTAAATTCAGGCGAGAAGTGGATGGGGTTCCTTTGAAGGTGTTCGCAGCGTTGATTACATTTAATTCGGTTGTGGGCCTTAAAGGGCCTTCGTCTGGCTTTGGCATAACATCAGGTTTTTTGAGGAGGATTTTTTGTGCTCTGTTCCGGCCTCGGCCGTGGCAATGAAAGGGATTTTCCTTATCGTTCAACCTCTAAAACGAAGTTTTTCTATTTACCCACAATAGCGAAATTGTGAACAAATGTCAATGAGGCTAGTCAATGAGACGCTTAATGTCAATGAGGCTAGCAATAGAATTGACCACGCACAAACGTTCAATATGATTCGCCTTTTCTGCACAAGCTCGAGATCTGGGGCAGTATCCAACGCACAGCGTACCTTGTAATGAAATTCGAAAGACAAGCTGGAGGTGATCCTAATTTGAATTTCAACCAGCTAGCCGGAGGCCACGACTGGTTCGACTGGACGACTGGACGAGCAGTCACGGGAAATCTTCATACCGTCTTCCCAACGTCACGATCAACATAAGGCTAGGAATCATTCAACTTTCATCACTGTTTAAACGGAGACCGCAATGGATAACCTCCCTTTAATATGATTCAAACCCATTCGTTTGAGCTTCGCTCGTTCCCAACCGTAGCTGGGCAACTCGTTTGGAGGTGGATGGATCACCGTGGATTTTGAGTTTGTTAGAAACACGAACAACAGTTCCGTTTTTAATCGAAACGGTATCCATTCACAAACCATCCGTCGCTTATATCACTTCCAGTCAACCTTCCGGCATGAATATCCCATGAGCCACAGCGCCACGAAGAGGTGAGCTAATCGGGATTGCAGCCAGCTGAGCCGTGTTTGTTTTAAATTGATTTCACTTAAACGGGAACTTATGGGGGTTTTATGTTTTAGACACTTTTCAAGGCACACAACACACAGTCAAGATATGAACAGCATCGAGCGGAGAGTCCTCGCCGGAGTCCTTTCACCTACCGGTAGCTTCACGAACCGCGCGCACTAAAAGTTTTCGATCCTTTCCGAGCGAACATTGCCGACAAACTGATCAGTCCGCAACATTCCGCGACCACAGCTAGCTACGATTGTTGAAGTGCGTTGTTGCGAGTTGCACGTTTCTGGCCCGCATGCCTACCATGTTTGCGAATGAACCGTGCCGAATGAAAGGCAGGAACTGGCCGGACTGTGTGACCGAATGAGAAAGGGCGATGTTCATCCCTTCGGAGATGAACTTCGACAGAGTGGTCGTTGGTCCGCTCAGCTGGCAAAAGTTTTGGTTGGTTCCGACGAAGATAATGTTAATATTTCCTGGAGCAAATCCTTGTGGGGTGAAAGGAAGAAACAAATGGCTCCCCTCAAGGAGGTTACTGAACATGATATTGGGAAGATTAGCACAGCAAACGGTGGATATGATCTGTGTTACGTGTTGCTCCCCGGCATTTTTTGCTGTTATGTATCGCCCGACTGCCAAGGGTAACCCTGGGGCTCAGGTGGGTGATGGCGTGTCGCCTAGGGCACGGTGGAAAAATGTGCCGCGATTCACGTCTGGTGCAACGTGACCAAAGTCGTTGACGGGTGCCGGGTGCGGCCCGGCAAGCTTAACACATTACCGCTTGGAGTATCCGTCCCCGGACCTGGCATTTCGATGCGTGGGTTTGCATTCGCCGGTAATATTTTCTCGTACTTATTGTGAGCGGAACAGGCTATTGATTGATTATTTTTGGATGTGGTTGTGAATGATTGACAGGTGTCAACATTTCTTATGTAAACCGTTCCGGTCCGAAGACGAATGAAAATGACGACTCGTTTGGCGTATTATTATTTCAAAAGTTGAGTTCTTTATTTCCCATCCATACCACGGGGGGCTACCCACGGTGCGCCATTCCATCCCACTCCCTGGCGAACACGCCCACGGGTTTCGGTTCCTTTCTTACGCCAAATCACATCTCTTATCACACTTACACAAACACCAGTAGTATCATTCGTTTCTAAATTCCCATATTCCTAAGCTGTGTCCCTCCCCGGTGTTCCGGTTTAACCTACCCAGTTCGTGTTCGTTTCACATGTTTGTTTTCTTTAATGGCCGTATGTTTTCCGAAAGAAACCGCAACCCCCTTTCTATTCCAGTCCTGTCTCATTTCCATCCACCGAGCAAGCGAATTTTCATCACCTAGACAAAAAGGGGGAGAGATAGATAGATAGAGAGAGCGCGGATGATAATGAACAAAAATTTACAATATAAACTCATACGATCCTGAAACCACTCATAGGGTGCGGTACGATAAGAGTGTGCTACCGTCCCGAGCCAGGACCTCCTGCTGGGTAGCTGGTAAACCGGCGGAGTCGGTGGACACTTTGTCAAGTTGTGAAGCTTCCCTTATCGATTAAGAAACATAATATCACTTCTTTTCTCCGTCGTACACTTCGGAGCCGCTTTACTGAATCTGATTAATGGTGTAAATAAAAAATACTATCACTCCCTTAGAAGGATCAGGCGGAGAGGCGGAGTCGTGAGAGAAGAGCATAAAATGAGCTTTAATACCTCAGTTTTCCATCGCGGAAAATAAACACAAAAGCCTAGCATCTACGTCTCGGACCTCTGTGGTCCGAAGGAACGGTATGCTCATCCGGGAACTCTCACGGTCCGAACTCAATTCCCCTCGTTCACTAAAAACCTACGCTCGTCTCGCACGCTTTTGGGAGTGGCCGCCTCTTCTCGTGATGTTGTGTGTCGTATTGGTTTTCTAGGGTTTTCTAAACTAAACTTTTCCTAAACTAAATTGGAACCCAGCCACGTTCGGCTGTCGTTCCTGATATCATCATCCACTGTTAAACAAGTGTTCCACAAATGGCCTTGCCCCATTTGGGGCCTCCACAATCTACGACCTCTGCCTGCCTGCCTGTCTGCGTCGTTCAATCTCTCTCAGTTCCGCCCCGTTGATGGTTGGACCGAGAAGTGTTGTTTTCCAATTGCGCCAGCGACTGCCCGAATTTCCCGCGTACGCGTTGAGCTGGGTTTTGCACACTAATTAGTAACTAATTCGACTTAATTTTGTGTAGTGTTTGCCGAACGTTCGTTCCCCATTTGACGTTTCTTCTGTTTTCGATTCAGTACTGTGCACCGCGGAACTGAAGAACTTTTGACTAAGCAGGGGCCAACATCGGCCTTACTATCGCGACGCGTCTGCGCAGCGCCACTCGGGGCACGGACTAGGCTTTCGGCAGCAGCCTAGGACCTCTGTGTGTATAAATACTACGGGAGTAATACTTTTGCTTGAAAGGACACCGACACGGGGTGATTGCGATTGCGTATTGAGAGTGATGGCTGTGGATGGCCCTAACCCTGTGCAGGGTGTGTCTGTGGTACAGTTTGTTTCTGTATGAGCGTTTAGGGGAGATGTGTTCGGAAGGGTGAAGCCACGACCACGACACGGATTGCCCTTAGACCCTACGCCCTCTACGTGCTAAAGCTAGCGAGGATCCACTATAAAGCCTGGCCTAGCGCGCTTGTTGTATACGAGAATAGGAAAAGATGTGTATATTATCCGTCTACCGCCCTATCCGGCTGCAGCCACTGTTTACTTGGGGGGTGGTCTGTATACGGTTGTAAAACTGTAGCTAATACACCACTCTACCAGGGAAAACGAGCAAAAAATCGACATCAATCTACCGAGATAGGGTCCGCGCAAAGCTTATAGTTAGAGTGTTTCTTTTTGGTGGCCGGGTGTGTCTGTTACTTTAGGGCGAGGCGTTTCGGGCTGCGGGCTGCGCATTCCATAAGAGGCCGTGGAGCCGTGCTGGCTAGACTACGTTGTTGCTGCTACGTTGCTGTGTCTACGGTGTCTGTCGGTGTTTCGGCGGGGACGTTGCAGTTAGACCACAAGAGGGCGGGAGCACAAGAAGCACACATCACATGTTCGAGACAGAGAGAGAGAGAGAGAGTAAGGGGCTCAGGCAGCGAGCATGGTCGCCGTCGGTGAGCGTGAACTACAAGCGGAACATCACTAGCGGCGCAGCCTGGTCGCGATGCACTGGACGATTGACGTCACGAGGGTTTAACGAATGGAATGCAGCTTCCAGCGGAGCACAAAGTACGCGATGACGCGCAGCGAGATGAAGAACCCGAACAGGGCGGTCGCATCGATCCAGTACTCCGCGTTGTCCATCGACATCTCCTCGAGGAACTTCTTCGGGCTGCGAAAGTGGCAGTAGATCTCGGTGCAGGCGAGCTTCGCGCGGTCCATACCGTACACGGACACCATCGCGCCCTCGAAGCCGTACCGGACGTAGCTGACGTACGTCACCCACTGGAGGTAGCTCGGAATGACGTCAAAGTTCACGAAGAAACCCGAGAACAGGATGATCGGGATGGTGGACACCGGCCCCAGAAAAACGCCCGTCTCGACGCTCATACCGGCGCCGATCAGCAGCCCGAGGCTCTGCGCGACGAGCGACGTCAGGATGCAGATTAGCACGAACATGCCGACCCGCTTCGGATCCATCGGCTGCGACGTCAGGTAGTACACGACGATCACGTACACGCTGGTGAACAGTACCTGGGGAAAGTTAGTCAGTGAGTCAGGAGTTCATCGACAAAACGACGTGCGGTGGGAAGTACCTGAAATGGAAGATCCGCGATCGTCTTGGCGAAGTAGAACGACTTCAGCGAGTACCAGTAGTTGAGGTGTTCCCGCACAAACACCGCCATCTCCGTGGGAACTGGAAAGACACGGAATGAGGCGCCTGATGAACAATCAACTTCAAGGAAGCACCGGGGCTACTTACAGGTCAGTATCGTGGGCATCATGGCGGTAAACATGGTGAACATGGTGGTGAAGAAGATGCACCCGGCGTTGCTCATGATCTTCGACGCGTCGTTCCCGATGTCGTAGTAGATCATGCCGATGATCGCACCGACAATCACGTGCGACAGCAGCCGCATCTGCGTGAGCGTCTGGTCGCGCATGATCGTGATCATGGTGCGCTTGAGCAGGATCCAGAACTGCATCCAGCCGGACGTCGGGAAGCCGGCCTGCTTCTTCGGCACCGTGATGCTGACGCTTTCGGTCGAGTCGAGCAGTGAGGTGGTGCAGGTGGCCTTGGTGCAGGTGCTGGCAGCCGCCGGGACTATGGTCGTACCGAGCGGAAGCGTCGCCGTCGGCAGGAGTGGACCCGCCGCTGCCATCGCCTCAGTTCCCGGCCCGGCGCTTGTACCGATCGCGACGGTGGTCGTGGTGACGGACGCGTCTAAGCTCCCCGTAGAAGCTCCATTCGGATGGTTGTTTCGCTCGCCGGCGGACAGCGGTTTGCTTTCGTTGTTTAGCTGCGCCTCGGCAGCCGACGGTGGCATGCTGATGGCGGTATAGTCCCCGGTGGCGACAACAGTCTTGAGCAGCGCGAGATCCTCTTCCTGGTCCGCTGGTGGCACCGCGACCGTCGTCTGATGGAGGGTGCCCGGGTGCTCGAGGGAAACGTTCTTCTGGGACGAGCTTTTACTTTGGGCCAACGGTTGATTGTAGTTGTTGCACTTGCCATTGTTCACGGCCGTCACCAGTTTGCTGTTCCAGTCGCCGTGCTCACCGCACGCCACCTCCATCACTGGAAAGAGTCAGGGTCAGGGTTAGAACTAGAGGATCAATGGAGTGCAGAGCGGACGTACCGTAGTTGGCGGGATTGTGGTAGCTCGGACACTCGAGGCCGAGCGAGGCCAGGAACGGCACCAGCCCGTTGACGCGCCCCTGGTAAATGCACTGCCCCTCGGCCAGCACGTACAGATTGTCGAACAGCTCGAAGATGCGGGCCGACGGCTGGTGGATGGTGCAGACGATCGTGCGGCCACCGCGGGCCAGCGACTTGAGCAGCGAGATCAGCTGCGAGCAGGTCGAGCTGTCCAGTCCGCTGGTCGGCTCGTCGAAGAACATCACCGGCGGGTTGTTGACCAGCTCGAGCGCGATCGAGAGCCGCTTCCGCTGGCCACCGGACAGGTTGAGCGTCAGCGTGGTGGCCGCGTCGGACAGGCCGAGCGTTTCGATGATCTCCTCGACGACGGCGCGCTTCGCCGACACGGAGATGTCCTTGCCGAGCTTCAGGTTGGCGGACACCATCATCGCTTCGCGCACCGTCAGGTACGGCAGCAACCGGTCGTCCTGCATGATGTAGCAGGACAGTTTGCGGAACTTGCGCAGGTTGCGGTCCTTGCCGTTGATCAGCACCGATCCGCTGAGGTGTGACGTTCTGGAAGAAAACGGATAACATGGTTAGGTCGCTTAGCCCTTTTAGCGGGGACTACCGATCGCCTTACTTGTAACCGGCGAGGATGTTCATGAGCGTGCTCTTGCCAGCACCGGACGGTCCCATGATGGCGGTCAGCTCCCCGGACCGGAACTTGCCGTTGATGCCCTTGAGAATCGTTTTGTAACCCCGCTTGTGGCCCTCCGACACCGAGTACGACATGTCGATGAACTGAATATCGATCGGGGGCCTCTTTGGTAGGTGCGTGAGTGATACCTTTTGGGGAGGGCAACATCGTTAGTCTCGTCAGTCTTCTCCATGCTCTTAACACTTGACTCACCATTGGTTTCTTCTGCCCGTTGACGTCACTACTGTTTAGCACCTTGCGCACCAGCCCGTGCGCCAGATTGGAGTCCTTCGTTTGCCCGTTTGTCATGATGGCTCCGTTACAGAGAGCGCTTTGGGAGTTTCTGCAAAGGAAGACGATTCGTTAGCGATCATTCACCTTCAACAGTGAGTAGACGAGTCCTGGGACAGTAAATTAATAGACGATCGATACTTTAAGCGGCACCATAGTAGGGGCGCTGCCTGTGGTCCCGTAATGTTTTGGAAGACACTTTCGCGAGGTGTCACATGTAATTCAATCTACACAAGCCCCAGATTAAGGCCATCGATTTGCTGCGTGCCTTCACGTTTCACGGCAAATCAGTTTCAAGGCCGACGGCAGCGGTTACGGTGCGAGTTGGACCATTTTAATTAACACTGAAACGTGTGCCCCAATCAACTGACGAACGCGCCCTGCTGGTGCTGTTGCTTCTTGAGAGCATTAGGAACCAGTAAACAAAAAAAAACCGGCAGCAATCGTGACCGGAGGTGATTAAATATCCGCACCCGAGTGCCGTTTGTGTCGATGGCACACGTGGCGAGGAACCACATCCCGTGTAGTACGTTACACAACTTTACGGAAGCGACACCATTTCTAATTAATATATTCGCGCTCTCCGCATAATGACACGGAACACACACAGCCACGGGTTGAAAGGCGAAACGCCTTTCCACTAATTTATGGTTGCTCTCTCGGTGCAAAACTAATAAACCCAGGGAGTCTAGGAGTAGTCGGGCGCTGCAACACGGCGCTCCATCGGAGAGGAAGCAAAAACTGGCACAGGAAGCGCTAGTGAAGTACGGACACGGAGTTTCTGTGTCCTGTGCGCTTCCTGGCTCCATCCATTTTAATCATGATGGATCACTCTTTGGGTGGTGCCTTTCGAAAGGTGCGTGGCCACTGCAGACGGTCCACAGATTTTACAAAAGGGAACTCACGCACGGATGGACTCCTGAATTCACTGGGATGACGATATCGTATTATCGCAACACCAAGTTGTAGATCATCGAATGATCGAACAGAGCATAAAGCGAAGTCGCGTAAGTGATTCTCCCGATACCTGACTCAATATTTTGATCGATCGTCCATCGATGGACATGTTTCCTGGGCACTACACTCGGTAAAGAACTTGCAGGTCTGGGTGTTACCTATAGACAGCTGGCGGCAACGGTGGTTGGCTTCCGAGACGCGCACCATACACAACAACACTGGACATTGTGCCGCAACCTTGGCCACCCCCGGGGAGCAGGATCGATCCGCACCGTGAAACAGTCGTCGGAGAACTGACCGCACGATCGTCGCGAGCAGAACTGGAGCATCGCGGAAGCATCTTGCGCACGGGAGCACGGCCAGCCATCCACGGATTTTCTTCCGGCGGGGGATAATGATAGGGTCCCAGCGATGAGGGCTCAGATTTCAGGGCCGATAATCATCATGACGTAATGACGCGTCCAATGGCACTGGTGCTGGTGCTACTGATACCAGCCCGGGCCAGGTGGTTGATGAGTTATTGTCCACGGCCGACAGCCGGAATTGTCGGAGAATTGCCACCGTCATTGGCCGGTTGGTGACAGTGGTGACAAAAGCCCGACCAATAATTCCCCCTTCCCGGTGGGTTCTCGTGCACCGAAATCGAAATCGAGGCGAACGGGAACAAAGGAACGATTGCCCGTTACGGGGGACGGATTCGTGACACGTTTAAGGGTCGGCCGCCGTGGTGATAAGCCGAAAATTGCCCAGTTGTGGGAAACAAAGTCGGTCCGGAGGAAGAAGCTGGTAACCGCCGATGGCCGGCTATCAGCGAACTCGGCGACCCTCACAGGACCGTGGCACGGATTTGAACTCGTTTCGGGTGTACATATTTCGAGTGTATTTAGCCACCGCGAGTTATCAATCGAGTGTCGACAACGTGGTCGGACTAATGACGTCCCGCTGGCGTCCCGGGGTACAGCTGTACTCAGCGTCCGCCCACCCGCCCGCCCGCCCGTGTCCTGCCGCGCGAGACGCGAGTTGGCGAGTTTAAAAATAAACCACCGAAAATTGAGCCACGCCACGCGAACTTCGCTCTCGCGGTGTTGGTTCGAATTTTTGGGGAATATTCGTTCATGCTTCTTGCACTGTATTCGGTGCAGTCGTTGATGGCAGAGAGTGGCATTCCCGCGGTGCCAGAGGGGCCACCCCATGGCCCGCGGTATTTTATGAAATCTGATGCTGGTCGGTCCGGTGCTGGGGTACCGGTGATCGTCATACAAATCGATTAAAATCCCTTTTTTTCGGGGTGTTTTTGTTTACAGCAGCGATTTTTGCGATTTGGTATTTCGTTCGTCGGAATCTGCGGTATTATTTAATTTCGGCTGAGGCTGTGAGATACTCGGGCACACTAGAGGCGCAATCTTCGAACAATATTAGGAGATTCCATGCTTGATTTAATTATTTTGATTCTCTTCAATCAATTCTATTCAACAGCAAGTGCATGATGTCCTTGCGGAGAAAGGGACCCATAAACCTCCTAAACACAAACAGAAGAACAGCTTCTGCTTAGTTGCGAACTTATTCAATTATACTAAAACTACAACCAACGGGAGGTCCGGGCCTGCAGCAGAGTCCCGTTTCTAATTCGGAATGGCCTAAGAAGGACTCTACGAAATAGTTCCTCGTCTGCCATTCTCATGCCATGCCTAGTCCACCGGAGGCCCGGCGAGATAACACATCGTTCAAAAAGTCGCGGGACTAACATAGAGATGGTGCTAATAATGCCACTTATATACCAAGGTTCAGAAGTACCAACCTTCAGATGAGGTGTGTCAAAATTTGACGTAATTCGAAGCATAACCAAGAAAGCTATAGTGGTTAAAGTGACGCTACTTTTGCAATCGTGAAAAAAATGGGACAAAACGAGTTTCGTGTGTTGATAAAACATTATTTCCTAATGGGAAAAGCACTGTTCAAGCTCAGCAATGGCTTGAAAAACGTTATCCGGACTCTATTCCACCGAAAGCAACCATTTGTCGGTGGTATGCAGACTTGAAAATAGGTCGTGTTGATACAATTGATGCGGAACGTTTGGGTCGGCCAAATAAGGCAGTAACTCCCGAAAACACCAAGAAAGTATTGAAAATCGTGATGGGTGACCGCAAAATGAAAGTGCGCGAGATTGCTAAGATGTTGAACATATCAACTGGTATCGGTATATTATTTATTTATTATCGGTATATTTACTATTTTGCACCAAAAATTGGCTATGAAAAAGGTCTTCTCCAAATGGCTGCCGCGTTTGCCCACAATGGAACAAACGTTCACAAATCAAAACGATGACCAAATCGAACGAATTAGGCTTCCAACTGCCTTCTCATCCTCCGTACTCGTGGGATCTTGCCTCCAGCGACTACTGGCTCTTTACAGATCTCAAAACGATGCTCCGGGAAAAAAGATATGGCTCGAATGAGGTGGTGATCGCTGCAACTGAGGCTCATTTTGAGTCAAAAACAAATCGTTCTATTAGGTGTATGCGTTGAAATTTATCGTTTACATATAGGGGGCGCTACTGTTGGATAGAAGGCACAAATGTCATCAAATAACTGTCAAATGTCAAGCTTAGGCATCTGTCAACAAATCTGCATCATCACATTTGTCAATTTTTCCATTGTGAGATTGTTATTAACACGAAACCATGTGCGAATTCGAGCCAACAAAGCGTCATTTGCGGGAAGTGTTGTTGTATCACTTCCATCTGAAGAAAACTGCAGCCGAAGCATGCCGGTTGCTTCAGGAGGCTTATGGCGATGCTGTTATATGCGAAGCCACTTGTCGTAATTGGTTTCGGCGCTTCAAAAGTGGTGATTTTTGCACTGAGGACAAGGAGCACCCGGGACCAGCGAAGACGTTCGCAGATGAAGAGTTGGAAGCATTGCTGGAAGATGACCCGTGCTCAACACAACAACAGCTTGCAGATGAATGTGGAGTGGACCAAACAACAATTTCCAGACGTTTGAAAGCGTTGGGAATGGTCCAAAAGCTGGGAAACTGGCTGCCTTACTAGTTGAAGCCAAGGGATGTGGAACGCCGTTTGTGCATGAGTGAACAACTGCTCCAACGACACACCCGCAAAGGTTTTTTGCATCGAGTAGTTACTGGCGATGAAAAGTGGGTTCATTATGATAATCCCAAGCGCAAAAAATCGTATGGATACCCGGGTCATGCGACAACATCGACGGCCAAGCGGAATTTCCATGGATCCAAGCTTCTGCTCTGCATTTGGTGGGACCAGCGTGGCGTAATTTATTATGAGCTGCTGAAGCCAAATGAAACAATTACCGGAGACCGCCACCGACTCCAACTAATGCGTTTGAACCGAGCATTGAAGGAGAAACGGCCAGAATATGGCCAAAGGCATAACACGATCATTCTGCAGCACGACAATGCTCGGCCGCATGTCGCGCAACCAGTTAAGACATACCTTGAAACGCTGAAATGGGAGGTCCTACCCCACCCGCCGTATTCCCCGGATCTGGCTCCTTCGGATTACCATCTTTTCAGGACAATGGCACATGCATTAGCTGAGGAACGCTTCACTTCGTATGAAGATTGTAAAAATTGGATTGATCAGTGGATCGCCTTAAAAGATAAGGCATTCTTCCGCGATGGAATCCGACAATTGCCAGAAAGATGGCAAAAAGTAGTGGCTAGCGACGGACACTACTTCGATTGACTAGTTTGTTAAGAGTTTTGAACAATAAACGATTCAATTTGGTAAAAAAAACGATAAATTTCTACGCATACTCCTAATACAAACATGGCATGGAAAGGTTAGAGAATGCTGGAATGATTGTATTACATTTGAAGAAGATTATCTTGATGAATAATAAAGAATTTTGCCGATAAAATGATGTTTTCATAGTTAGTACCGGGACTTTTTGAACGATGTGTTACGTATACACGCTGCACGATTACAAGGATCGTCGTACAGGAAAACATGTAAGCGATGGACAGTTTTGTGAGGTGTGTGGACTCTTCGGGCTTGGAGCGATGAAGTGTTTAAATTTAAGAACTTTCGACAAGTGCGTAGATCTAATAGTGACTATAAGGTCAGCCTTCCGCTCCGAATTCCGAAAGTCTCCATGAGACATAAACGGATTCTCAACACTTTGCTTTATAGTGCCAGAGTGTTACTTCGATAACCGAACACCACGAATTGTGTATGGTTTTTGTGAAGTGTCCTTAAAAACAGAGCCACTGCGATGAACTTGTGCCAGTTCCGTGACGTTCCCGTTGACTGTATTAGTCTTACTCCATCGCCCAATAGGCACACACTCCCGCACATGGCACATGCTTATTGCATTTCAATGCGACGCCGTTTTTGGGGGCGCCGCCACTGTTGGTGGTCCGCGGAATGTAGTTGACTCCCCCATTAGCCCAATTTCGGGTGGCAGTTCGAAAAGCGGTCGACCGGTGCACCACAACTTCGCTGTTGTTGTTATGCATAATGGCGGTCGCGTTTGAAGGATGATTAATTCGATTAAGTTCCGAGTTCGTATGTTTAGTTTCATGCATAAAGGCGACCGAAACATAAACAGCTCCGTCCGTCCGTACCTCTTCACCCACACGACCGGGTATTTGTGGTTCCTCTTCAGGCTCCCCGTTTCCGACCCGGAGTCGCACCGATTGGCGTAAAAGTTCAGATTGTAGCTATTGTCGCAGCTCAGCTGGTAGATGGTTGTCCCTTCGACGCTGTCGTCCAAATCCTCCAGACTGCTGCAACCCGACGGCGGTGGCATCGGTCCGAGGCGAAACAGGGCACCCACCGGAGGGCACTTCCGGCCGGACACTTCGTCACCATCGTCCGCCTCAACCGTCCGCTCGGTGGCCATTGCTCGGCGCACGAAACACTCGGCGCTGGTCACAGTAAACACCACACACGGAACTAGACACCATCGACCGCCGCTTTCAGCGCTCGACTGAGCGGCGGACCTGTCGATGCAGCCCTCGAGGTCCCACATCAATTCGACGATCTCTAGATCTTCGATCCCATCGGGGTCCGGTTCGGTTTGGTTTCATTCAATTAAGCGTTGAGGGAGTGAAGGGAGGCCCGGTTTTCTTCGGTGTCCGGACCACGTCCCCCGCGTTTTCTGGACCGCTGTCTGAGGTGAGGCGAAGAGGCGAGATGCTAGACAGGCAGCTAGCACCATAACTAGCTCCCACTGCCCGGGCCCGAGTAAGGACAAGCAAAGGATGATGCTCTCCGATGCTTCGGTGCAAAGTAATTGACATCTGACGGACACGGCACCTTTGTTTGCGGCAGTGTCACCGACAGGGCACACGACGCCCAGTCGCTGATGTTCGAGTCAATTAAATTCAATTAAGATTTAATTCATCACCGGAGCGCCACCGAGCCTCCGAGTGGGTGGACCGGGTGTTGCTACTAATGTTGGGTCAGGTTTCTCCAGAACTCGTCAGCTGACTGGCGTTCGGTCGGCGAGAAAGACCAGTCCCACAACAGCTTCCAGTAGAGTCGAGTGCAATTTGTTGACCTTAATAGCTGCTGCAAGGCGAAAGGACCATTATTCCAATAAACATTCGACAGAAGGCCCCGGAAATGCCCTTTGTGTCTTAGACGCTTAGAACCCATTTCCAATTCGCGGAGAGATGGGCAATTATATACTATAAGAAGTACAACAAGCCACAAGTAACGATTCGGCGGGTCTGCATTATTGGAAAAAAGTTGTCCCAAGCTTTTCGCTCCGAATGCCCGCAACCGCAAAGGGTTATGGCTCGGCTCCAACAACGCTATGATACGCGGCTCCCGATGGGAAGCTCCCCGGGTTGACAGACACCCGGATGGCCGGGCACGAGTGCACTTTAAATTAAATTGCACTTGCCAGCCCCACCAGAAACCGCCGTGCGTCAGCTTTGACCTCCCCGGACCCGGTATCGCTTGGTCGCATCTCCGGCATAATTTCCGGAGCTGCTCGGTCCCGGTGATCATTGCTGAGGCACAGAAACTTCAGTCTCAGTCGTTAGTCACCGCTGTGCGTCTCCGCCGTCGCCGAGTGCGCCACTCGCAGGGCGGTCGCGTTTTTTGCGACGTTCCGGGAAACCAGCTCCATAAATGCAGTTAGCATGAAAAATGGGAACTCCCGGCTCGGTTAGCATTGGCGACGTGTCTGGCGACAAACTCGGTGGCTGCGCCTGGCATAGTCTATCGGGCACCAGGCGGCTCCATTCGGTTCCGTGTTCCGTGCTTTCGGAGGCATGCGTTATCATTTATTCCTGTGGACCAACCACAGTTCGGAGCGATCGTCAATTAGCGGAAGCCAATTGACACTGCTATGTCTATCATGGAATGGAACCTTTGAAGATGGGAACCACCTATCGCAGAGGAGCATTGCATAATATTTTCGGTGCCCCGTGGAGTAACCATTTCTGTCAATAAACGATCGTTCGAGGATGTCAACATCCTAACGGATTTTGCCATGAGAAAAGATCCCAACGCGAATGGACTGACTGATGGGAGTGGTCTATGCAGGATTTATTTCATTTGATTGTCGTTTGTAGAGCTAGTGAATTGAGGCATTCAAAAACTAAAACACTCTTATTATCGGTCAAGTCTTCGAAATTCATCAGCGGGAACTGCGATGGCACTTACCCGATTGTACCGTTCTTAAGATTATCGACCAGCGTCGGTGGGGATTTGCAGCGGACGTTCTGCGTGAGCGAGTTGTAGGCCACGGCCTGCAGGTCGGTGCTGTTGGAGACGTTGAGAATGTTGCAGAAACCGGGCACGTGGCCGGTGGTGGTGCTGGTCGAGCTGACCGCAACCGGGCCACCGCCCAGGCCACCGGCCAGGGCGGTCCCACTGGGCGTGAGAAGCGGGCACGAGGCCGGCGGCGCCCCGTGGGCTGATATCAGTGGGGCCGAAGCGGCCAACGAGGCGTTAATGTCCACCACGGAAACCTCCGTCAGACTGTCCGAGGGCGGACGATGGTGATGGTGGTGATGCTGGTGATGGTGGTGGTGGTGGTGTTGTGGATGCTGCTGCGGCTGCTGTTGGTGCGAGGGATGGCGTGGCAGAGGGTGGTTGTGTGAGTGATGGCTGTGGCCGTGACTTATGCTTCCGAGCATGGCACTGTCACTGTTCGTTTTGCCGGCCATTCTATCCGCATCCATCGCCCCCGTCCGTTCGGAAAGTGCTTTTCCCGATTATTTTACTCAATCTTCTTCCTTGTTGGGTGCCGTCAACGAAACGGGCTCGTTGTCCGCTTCGCTCAGTTCTCGTTCAAGTCTGTGGATTAGAGGAATGGGACAAAATTCATACGCGTTTAGAGGGTGACTCTTTCCAATGGGTTTCGATCAAACAGGACGTAATTCATCCGTTTTGAG
Source organism: Anopheles bellator (assembly GCF_943735745.2). Lineage (NCBI taxonomy): Eukaryota > Metazoa > Arthropoda > Insecta > Diptera > Culicidae > Anopheles > Anopheles bellator. The sequence goes on from NC_071286.1 coordinate 27,591,321, forward strand.
TCACTTCTGATTGTAAGTTTCTACGTAAAGGCCTTATCTTTTGAAGCAGCGAGGTATTTCCCAAACACTATATGTGACTTTCGTGCTGACTAAACATCGTTTGCCGGTTCGCAGAATGTGATGCAGCGATTAGTCCCAATCCATGCGACGCCATTAACTTTCGAACCCCTTCGTCGTAACGGTGACAAATAATGTGAGGCTTCCGAAATGCCACAAAACCCTTGCGTAGCTTCAAAGGCTTCTAAAGGCAAGTATGATTCGTCTAGTTTCTGCCACCTTGCCATCACATAAACGGCCCGGCGCCACAAGTGTCGAATTCGGTGCTTGCTAATGTGGTTAATTAGCAGCGTGAAGATGACCGCCACGTGATGTTGTTAACGAGCTTCAAGCTTCGGTCCATGGAACTCATCGTGAACCACTACGACCGACTTTGGAGTTAACAGAACAAAAAATCTGGAACTTAATAATATAAAGGCTGGCAAGTCTTAATATCCTTCATAAACTAAAGAAGTAAACATTCCGGACGGAGCTGTTGGTCAAGATTTAGAATCGGACAATGGAGCAATCTACAGGCAGACCTTCCAACCACCGGGCTAACATGAGGGCATCCAGTGACTCCCATGTAGAACTTCCATGTTAACCGAATTAGCTTATTTAATTAAAACAGTCTGGTCAATAGTAACACCTAAGGGCAGTAGAAAGCACTGCCGCTACGACGGTGGACGCTAATCAATTGGCTCATTATAACACTCGCTGTCTTCTACTTGATCGTAGGTTGCTTGAGCATCGTAAAGGGTCAGCTCAGGTCGCATTAAGATCCTGACATTCAGTGCTGAGTCACCGACACTCTTTGCTCAATTTATCTTTAGCTCCTGATCGTTATCTAACCTGACCAGGAATGGCTGCGCGTCTCTTATCCAACATGAACTTTTTTTTATTAAAAAATTGAAAAAAATCTGGTTTTATGTTGAAATCAGCTTTGTTTTGCGATAAAATATATCTTCATATACAAATATTTACGAACAATGATATATCGCTAGAAATTTAGTTGCAGCTCTGCTGAGCTGGTTTGGAAAGAACTTTTCCACAACTTTGGTCAATGATTAACTTATGTCTCGTCGCTCCAATCAAGGCTTGTTGTTTCTCACCCTCACAGCAATGTCCGCCGGGGAACGCCGGAAAGCCACACTCAATCCGCTTTAAACAGAGTCAACAAGCCATGTAAGTAACATTGACAAACTTTATGACTTAAAACTTCTTCAACTGGTGCGCCTCTCCGGTCCGAATGGATGGAAAGGAGAGCGAGATTGCATGCTGCATCGCCACTCGAAACTCTGACCCGATTCCAGCCCATTCCCGGTGCCATCCGTCGTTGGTTTTCCACTAATTTTTCCGCCGTTCGCTTAATATTTACGTCACCGCAGCGAGACGTTAAGTGGACGGCAACACGGGTGACACTGCGACAGCGCGTGCAGGACGGCCGGATGGCCTTAGTGGCCGGAAAATAGTGGCAACGATCGTCGTCGCCGTCGTCGGCGTTGTGTCCTTCGTCCGTGTTTCCCGCCCCAAAAAAAAGCAGCTCGAATCGTCGGCCCGGTGGGTGTCTTGTTGAAGCGGAAAACTTTGCGATAACGAAAGGCATCTATATTTACCCCGAGCGGCCGAGTTCGGCGACGCCACCGCCGCCGCCCCCTCCGTTTAATGTGTCCTTTTTCGGTTTTACTTGTTCGCTGTGTCGGGCCCGGCACCGGCACTGTGTGGCACGTAACTTGCTGGCCGCTGCTTCGCTGTTGGAGACCTGCCGGTATTAAAACCGGTGCCCGAAGAAAGGGGAGCCCAACATTCGTCTGCGTCGTGTCGTGGCAAGGATGCCCCCGGAGTGCCGCGCGGTAACGTTTTTACATGCGCTTCGGGTGGTGGAAGTCGCTTCCGGGGGCCACCGGTTCAGAGCGCTTCCTGTACGGCCGGAAATGCCATCCATTAAACGGATGGCGAACAACCATCGGAGTTTCGGGCCGAAGTGAGCTACGTCCGATCCGGCGCTCGCCATCCGGGAGATCCCTCAAGGGAGGTGTACCGTCGGTGTACCAGAACCGGTGGCCGCCGTGGGACGGGACGAAAAACTAACAAGAAGGCGCGCCGTTGTCGGCATTTGCATATCGATTTACTTGCCCCGAGTGTGGTGACATTTAGCTTCGGCCCCCGGCTGACGCTGCACATAAGGACTGTCACTGAATGCAAGGGGCCCAGTTTTGGAAATGGATCCCTTCGGGGGTTTCAATCCGTCTCCGACGAAACTCGCAACCGGCGGCCGAAATCTTAGTTTGAAAAATATAATTTTATGTGTTCCAATGCGGCCCGTAATTATCCGCTTACGAAAGGGCGCTGTCTACCGTTTTCCACTTTTCATGGACCGAGAGCCGTCAAATAAAGCCCGTAATATCTACGTGGCTCCCACGCGGCTCGTTGCAAGCGGGAGATAGCTCCATCGTCAGCGCATCCTCCGGTCCATGCATTTCTGATGGCTCTTTGAGGGACACGTTTCGTCGCTCCAACTTTGCTCTGGCCGGAAGCGACGTTGCGTTTCGACGTTGGCGACGGAGCCAATTCTGTAGCCGTTCCGTGGCCTAGTTTCTGCTCGATTCCACGTCGTGTACACCCACACGCGAGCCACCTGAAGACGACCCACAACACAGAACACGCGTCGTGGGAAGTCGTCCTTTGCTCGACATCATCCGCACTGCCCCGGCTCAACATTTTCCATGCAGCGCACCGTGTGGGTTTTGGAAAAACCAGTTTTTGCTCTTTGTTTGGGGCCCGCCCTTGAACGATGAACTTTAAAAAGTTGCCCGACCCAATATTGAAAAGAACTCGTGAAAACAAAAAAAAAATGTTAAGGACATCCACAGACCTCAAACGAGTGATGGTAAAAGAAGAAACGGATGAAGGATAATCCTGGTCCTGAGACAGGTTGACAACCAACGACTGGCGGGGACCCTAAAGATGTAAATGAGTCGGCACCTTTTTTTTCGGGGGTCCTTATCCAGCGTATTCGTATATTTCCTTCCGTGGTGGTGACTTCTCGGTGCGGCTGACAGAGACTCCACTCCTCTGCCCGAAGTGGTTGAATGACACTGACAACGATTAATTCCCGCGAGAGTGTCATTTTTGGCGTTGTGTACCACGCACTCCACTCGTTTTTGCCAGCTTCCGAGCGCTCCGGCTAATATCAGTCAAACTTCGAAAGGTGCTAAACAAACTCGAATAAGCCACGAGAATTGGAACCGTTCCTAGGCGGCGGTTCCCTGTGACAGTTCTAATGTCTACAAGGCGCTGAAGGAAGCACCAGGGACACCGGGGAAGAGTGTTGAATTTTTAAACTTCCTCGAGCGAGTTAAGTGGAAATTTTAAATTGATTTTTGCTCCCCACCGACTAACACCTTCGTGATTTCCCATGACACGCGCCTGACGGGGAGCTTATGGTGAAAAGGTGAGGGAAAAATCAATATGCTGTCCGCGGGGATCCGGACACTGGCCGGTTCATTAACCTAGATTGTTTTTGATGGATTTTTAGACGCACCTGGAGAGCGACTTCTACGTCAGTGGACTGGCCTGGACCGGGGGGGGTCCGATTCCGGTCGTGATTAGCGTTGGTTGACTAATTTACAAAACTCGTTAGCAGATTGCTAATAAATAGTTAGATTCGTTTTAGAAACACGAACTACGAACAAGTTCCAGTAGTCGAACTTCAGCTGTATCTGCTGAGTTGGTGGCCTTGAACGGGAATGGCCTGGGGCGCTGATGTTGCAATGTTCCACAATGCCCGGCAGCTGCACACGATGCAAGTGCATTCTTGCATTATCATCCCGGCTGTGCATCCCCATCGAAGCTGCAGCAGCTGCAGATTTAAGCTGATGCAACAGAACGCCCGGCTCGCCCTTGCAGCCGGAACACCGAGCCCGGTGGCACTCGGGAATCATTAACGTTAGGCGAAGCGAGTAATTTGTCTCCGGTCCCGCCCCGCCCGCACACACCCGCACTCTGGCGGGCGGTTAGGTTTCTCTTTTTTCCCATTTGGAGTGCACTTGCACCGCTGCAACCGGTTGGCGGTTCTGCTCTGTGGCGCGGTTTTCTTTTTTTTTTTTTTTGTTCGCTCTCGGACGATAAATTGGTCGCGATTTGGTCGCGACGGTTGGCTGGGCAGCAGAACCGCCATGGGTGGGTTATGGGTTTTCCGTCCTCGGTTTTTTTTTCTCCAGTTCTGGGATTTTCGAGTGCTACCTTTTTCACCGGGGGAGGCGGCCACCGGGTATTCAATCTTTCGCGTGAAATATCGGTGGCGCTCGGTGGAGTGCAAATTAATTTATGTCTTTTCACCACCTTCCCTCATTTGTTTAAACCAATTTGTGGCCGGCTGTATGGCGGTGCATTGTGACTTAAATTATGCTCTCGTTTTACTGGCTACTCCAGCGGACAAGGTTGTGCTTCATTCGCTATTCTTAAATAGCTGCGAAGGACGAAGCACAGGACAACAATACAATCTGAAATTTCCACTGCTTAAAGGCTATGCTGTGCATATGGTGGGATATGGAAGGTGTGGTGTACTTTGAGCTCTTAAAACATAATGAAATAATTGATGGATAATGCCATCGACAACAATTAATACGTTCGAAGCAAAGCTTTGGCCATAAAACGACCAGAATGGGATAAAAGAATGATGATAAGCATATATGAAAAATGGGTCTCTGGATTGCTTTTAAAGACTAGGAGTTCTATCGACACGAAACCCGTTCATTACCTGAACATCGCGAGAAAGTACTACGTAACGAGGGGAAATACTTTCATTGGAGTAGTCATATGTTTTATTGTTTTAGTTACGCCACAAATGTTGAATAAAAACCGCAAGAATCAATTGGAAGACTCAATATTATAATGAAGACATTATTATTTGGAGCTTACGTTTAAATTGAAAGTCTGCTTTATTGAGGTTTTTGTTTTAAATTCTGCTCCACCTTCCATTCGAATTGTGCTTTCGAATTGAAATGAAGTTCGTTCCAAGTGTTTCTTTTGCCGTCTCAGGCTTTAGAACGATACCTTTTATGTAAAACCGGTTGAATGTTCAAAGGATCGCTTGGGGTTTGGCTGATGAGGCCAGAAAAAGTCGATAGCAAATGATAGTAACATGTTAAAAGTTTCCGACAAAAAAAGTGTTGAAAGTGAAGCCACTTGTAAGACATTCCAGCCCTAGCACTGGACCACCCACTCCAAGAAGTCGTTCTCCCTAATGGAAGGCACAGACCGGTGGCGTAATATTGTTGCCGACACTTAATTACGCTGGCGCACCGTGCCCGAATCGGCCACCAGAAAAAAAAGTAATTACTTGCGTACACAGGCACCGAACATGGGAGGGCTTCTTCCGCCAAAGGTACGCGAAGCGTCGCCTTACGAGACAACGTGCCACTTACGTCGCGAGCCACACCCGTCTCCCACCATAAAACCGGGAAGTGCCGGGTGCACTTACGTAAAGAAAGGTGGCACAGCCCGTGGCCTGTGTGTCAAGTGCAAATGCACTCACCGATCGGGAAGGTCTCCCGAAGTGGTTCGCGAAATGTCGCGGATTAGCGACCCACAAGGGGGCCGCTTCAAAGCATGAACCCCGAAGCGAAGCGAAGGATTCGTTGAACATCTGGCCCCAAACGATGGGCTGACTGGTGGCGTGGTGGAGGGTGCGAAAACAATAGTCAATCAGCGTCGCCCCGAGCGTCGTCCATCATCGGGGAGCGCGCATTGTTGACAGGCAAGGTTGAGCGAAATTCGTATTAGATCGGGACGGCTACGGACGGATGGACGAGACGCCATCATCCGGATCAGAGAGACGTTCAGTAGTGTGAGTGTGAATTATTGGTTTGATAAATCATACCATCGGCCGCCCGGTGCCGAACGCCGAAAATCGATTAGTGCGCCATTTTCTCCAGGCCTGCGGATCACGGTACGGCCGTGCTGTCCGTCGTGCGGCTGGAAGCACCCCGTTTTGGAGCCTTTTTCGGGGCTGGTTGCCCCTCAGATCAATCACGCCCGCAAACGGCACCGATTGTTTAGGTGCCGGGACCGGGACGGATATCGGGCCGATAATTGTCGTCCGGTCGCCGGTCGAGAGGCGGATTGGAGTCCTGACGGCTGAAGTGGACATTGATTCGAAGCGGCCGGAAGGATCACGTTTCGCGGCGCACGGGCCCTGGTCTAATCGAATTTGATCCAATCGGAACCCGGCCTGGATTTACAACTTTTCCGATTACGAGTACCGATTTACCAGACAGACACTCGCCGTCGTTATTATTCGCCCATCGGACGTGAAACGCGCAATCCCACTATCGATTTGCTGTCACCGGCTGGCAGGGAATTTGTTCCGTGCATCCGTCACGAAGTGCTTGAACCCATCGGTTTTTGGAGAGTGGATTCGCATGTACCGCCGATGGGCGTGTTGCTCTCCTTTGGCCATTAACGGTCGGCCACGGGCTTTTGGCCCATAACTCTCTGCGATAACTGCCGCGGTGTGTTTCGCCCAATTTCCGCTATCAGTGAGGTGAGGGGCCGGTCACCGAAGTGTGCCACGAAAGTGGGTCCCTCTTCCTAGCGTTATCTGTTTGCTATCTGTCCCGTTCTCACCGTGGCTACCCAAGGAACCCAAACAAACCGCGTCAAGAGTGCGTCGTGGGAACCGGGTGAAGATTGACATCATGAGCCCCCCCTATCAGAGACCTGGATGACGCCCCACTCTGTCAGCTGTCATTCTGTTACCGGAAACGCCACCACGTTTGAGTGCACCGTGCACTCGGTCTAGGCAAAGGTCATCAAACTGTCCCGTTATCGGCGTCGTCGTCGTCGACGTCAGCAGCATTATCTCGTACGCACACCTTTGGGGGTTTATCGGGGGAAGCCGTCTGCCGATCGCCAAAAGGGACACTGGGCGGCCTGCCGGGCGTGCAATTAAAGTGTCCCAGTTTTAGCACGATTCGTTTATGGGGCGTGATAACCTGATAAACCTCCCGAATGTACTCGCTCTCGCTCCGGTGGCTCTCCCGCGGGCAATTGTCGAAAGGGAGGTTTGGGGGGTTTTGGGCTTATCAAAATGTACTCACGGCGAGGCGCCCGATAAGGGACGCGAATTGACCTTTACTACCGCGCACATTGAAGGACTTTACTTGGGGACTTTGTACTGATAATTTTTTGCGCAAATTCGCTTTATTGCATTTCATTGTCGATCGGTGCGAGAAGCGGTCGTGCCCGAGGTCGCTTAAGGTCTGAACCGGAAGGACACACCCGAAGGGCATGAATTCGTGCATCCGAAATAAGCCCGTTGGCGTTGGCTTTTCTCAGGCGGTTGACAGTTGGACCAGGGAGCGTAAGCCACAATCCGAGCGAAGACGGCTCAACCAAACGGAAGACGCTCAGTAAACTCAGCTGTGCAAACCGCAGGCATGTTTAGTGACGTGGCCAAAGGGGAACCAGACTAGGTCCAACGTTCCTAGGCACGCGCATAGCCCGCATTTTTTTATGCAAATAAACGCTCACAGGAAGGGTTGCAAAAATTTGTGTTTATGACCGTTCGGTTCGGCTGTTGGAATTGGGGGGCAGACACTGGAGGGCTGTGGATTTTATGGTGCTGCGCTCGGTAATTGAACTAATTTTATGATTAGCCCGAAAGAGACCACAGAAAAGAAATGCTGCGAAAGCAATGGCCACTCGGGCTCGGTTGTGAAACTTTGTTGCTTAGTCGTCGCCGCCGCTTTCGCCGCCAGTTCCGTGGTACAAGCACCCCCCATCCACCCCATCCCACCCCCCCACACACACACACATGGTTGGCGTAAGAGAGCCGCACGCATAACTGCCACTTGGTTACGACCGTAAAGGCACCCATCGATTGTTATCGTCTTCGCGCTCGTGTTCCGCGTCTTCCCGATGCGTTTCCCCCTTTTTGGGTGGCCATTTAATTAGCGACGCATCGTCAATGTTTCCCCGGCGATAGCACACAGCACCGGACCAATGTCCACTGTCCCTCTTGATTTACTTTTCAGCAACAATCAACGCCGACACACTCGACACTTACGGTTTGTTCGGTTGTTGTTGTTTGCGTCCCGACCAGCCAGCGCGACCCCGTTTTTTTGGCGTCAGGTTGTGAGGTCCACTCACACTAGCGCAGAGTTTGTATTCCGTTTTCGGGGGCCGTAGTGGCGCAGCTTGCTTTTCGGGGGTACTGCCTTTGGCTTTCTTATTTATATAAAGAAGATCATCATGCTTTAAAATGCTTTCACGCGTAAACACCAGGCCACGCCAACATGCACACGTACACACATTTACTACTTCCGCTGGCTGCGAGTTGAACCGTAGTATGCTGCGGGAAAAGCGGCGATGCGGCTGTAGATGTAGGACTAGAACTCTACACAAAGACACTACGCTACTGTCTCTCCATGTTTGCCGTGGACGAAGAAGAACGTGGAAATATACTACAAACCTCTGGCCGAGCCAAAAGATTTACCACTTCATTTTCCGTTCGTTCAACACATCACTTTCGGGATTCACCGTGCGGCGCGGCGCTGCACCTATCCGTCGTCGTCCGGAACCACATTGTGCCGGCACATACACATAACCAATCCGGGAAAATCGATTTCGATCAACTTTTCATCGCACGGCTGGCCGGATGGCCGGATTTCGCACGACGCTGCTGCACGAACGGACGGACGGAGTTCTACACGGGAAACGTCACCGTTTTCGAGGGTTAGCTGTTGGCTGGCAACATCAGGCGACGATCACTTTGATGGAAGCCGACGGGCGCACTCTGCCGTCAGGATAAATGGAGAAAGAGAGAGAGAGAGAGAAATGCTTTAGGAGATTCTCAGGCTGAGAGGCGAGAACTGACACATCCCAGCAGCAGCGCACTGGTAGATCCGGAATTCTTCCGTCGTGTTTGCGTTTGCCGTGAGTCACGTTTGTAAACGGCACTCGCACACGGCCCGGCCGATCGGGGAGACCGGGGGAGGCTGACTTCTTTCGTGGCCACCTAAATTCTGATCTGACAGATCATTAGCGCACCAAACTACCCCCCCAAAAACCCCCAGAGTCAAGCATCTTCTGGCCGGTGGGGAACTACATGAAAATGGACTCTCCGTCTCTCGAGAGTCTCTCGGTGCGGGAGAGAACGAAATCTTCTGGCCACACACCACTCTGCGAGAGACACACGCGAGGGCATAATTTAGGCACACCATTTTTGCATTTTTACAACCTGAACTGGGAGGGCATCCCAAACCGCCCATAGAAAGATAGATCATCGGGCAGCAAAAATAATAATCCGTTGTTTCTCAACCAATCATTCGCCAGGTGAGCAGGATTGTTGGCCGTGATCCAAGGGTTTCCCTTTTCGTCGGAGTGTCCTTCCGTTCGGTGGCCTTGGGCACGCCACCGCTCTGGCCACCGATCTGGCACCACTGGTAATCAATTTTCTGAAAACCGCGAAAAACCAGCGCTTAATTGGAAACTCCACATTTCTACTGAATCATCAAATCATCGGCGTCATCAGTGGGAGACCAGTGGCCACCACCACACACTTCCACTGAAGGTCACGTGCGGTGAGTGAGCAACAACAGCGGGATGAGCGGAAAAAAGATCATCCTTCTCGCTGGCAGCGGCGGGCGGCGGCGGCGGAAAGAAAATTTGCCTCATCTCACGTAGGGGACAAACGGATTGTAACTGTGTGGGTGCCTGTGTGTTGTGTGCCGCTGAACTGAAGGAGCGAGCGAGAACGCGACAGTGTGCAGCAGATGATTTCGGAGTGTGTGTCCTCCGATCCCGATTGAACCAGCTGACGGACCGAGGGAAGGAGAGCGAACGAATGGTGGGCGGTGCAGCGGGTGGGTTAGTTGAGGGGGTGAAGCAGAACACAATCCTGCCTCGAGCCACAGTAAATAAGTAAGATTGCGAAACAGGATAGAGCAGGCAAACGGGGAACAGAAAATGGCCGAAAAAAAAACCCACCACGGTTCTCATATTGAATGCATAATTTGCTTGTGAGTTGAATTTGCTCGCGGACCACCCGTTCGCGTCTCGGCGCAATGTCTTGGCGGTTGGGAGCGGAGAAAAAGAGTTAAAACACAAACAGAGAGCGCAAGAGAGAGAGAGAGAGGTTGCCTTTTCGAGCAAGAGAAAAGGGTGCAAAACTATAGGGAGATGGACGAAAAGAGAGAGTCGTAGAGAATGAGAGAATTTGGCAGCTGAGAGAGCGCCAGAGACACGGAAAGAAAACAAAAAGTTGATGTACGCGAAAAAAAAGCGCAAGAATAATCACCACTAATGCACGGCGGCACGGCCACTGTTTGGCTCCGCAAAATTGAGGAGCTAACCACCCCCCTGGCACACACGGTTATCCTTGTTTTATGGCCACACCTGTTCAGGCACGGAGCAACTGCAGCAAACTAAAGGTAGAAAGTGGTGCGTCTGCGATGGGACGGAAACAATAGAACCGGTCAATAGACGAGACGGAACAGGATAGCGACACTCCGCACACACAAGTAAACAAGGGTCTCTAGACACATAAACCTATGCACATACGGTTCAAACACGGCGGAGTGCTTTGTGCAGGAAACACGGCTCAGCATCCAGTTTCTGTAACACAACGAGGAACACGGAATTGGAACTTACCATTTCACGATAGACACGCACACCGGCGGGACTAGCTCACAGTGAAAATGTGTGACAAACTGCGCGCGCGAGAGAGAGAGAGATGATACGAAAAGAAGCGCCTGCTTTGTCCGTTTGGCTTCTTCGATCGCGCGCCGCTCTGACGGGCGGCTTTCCAGTATGAAAGCTGCAAACGCACTCGAAGTCGCGAGTTTTGTCGCGGGTTGGCCTGCCGCAAATACACATAGTTTGGGAGGCTCTCGCGAGAGCTGAGAGAACACGCTAAACACGCGAGAGAGCGAACATATATTGGCCAAGCGGTCTTTGCGTGGAGCAGAGCAGAGTAGCAAAGATACACACTCTGCTCCGGTGGGAGCGAGCGAGACAGAGTGCCAGCGCGATCGGCGCGCATGCCCCCTCCGCGGCAAGGACGCTCTCGCAGCTGCGGCAGTTATTTCGTTTGAACGCACGCGAGCCTGACCCGTCCACGGATTGTTTGGGCCGTGGTGGGTGGGAACGGAAGCATCGAAGGGCTGACCCTGCGATATGCTGAACACCATCAGCAGCATCGTTTGGTGGTTTTCATTAACGAAAGTTGCCCTTTATTTTTATCCCACTTAAGTCCGGTGGACCAGATAAGCTCCAACCGACTCCAGCCAGCAAACCGTCCATGGAGGAGTGCATTGCGTCTTCGAAGGAGCTCAAGAACCGGGTGGAGCAAACATAATCACAGTGCAAGTGAGGGACAATTTATTCCCCCTGCCTCACCTAAGATGAGGCGCGTCCATTGGACGGAATGTCGAGACAAAGAACGATTTGTTCGTTGTTCGTCTTCTTCCGCTGGATCCAGTCACTGAGTCAACTAGTTTGAATGCTGTTTGAAATGATAATGTCCCATGGCAGGGGGTCCTAGAATTTCCGTGCCGCACTCGAATAAAATATTGTATCCGCTTGAAAACTCTATTATTTGAACGATGTGACTTTTTATAAAATGATGTCTGCTCGAATGCATTAGCTAGTATAAATTAGTCGACCATCATGAGACGATCACTAGTTGAAGAACTCGATCATCGAAAGCGTATTCGACGGCATTTGCAGCGCGCAAACAGCTGATTATGACAGTCCGTCCTTGCACAACCAATGAATGCCAGATCGGGATTCCAAACTGTTACACCTTACACCGTTCTGTTCTATTTTCAGAGACACGGCCAGTGCTTCCCGGAATAAAAGAGGAAACGATTTCCTTTTCTTGCGATTAGATAACCCATAATTGACATGCTGGAAATGGTAAGTGGGTGTAAAAGAGTTCCATGTTTATTTCCTACCGTTGTCTGCAGGGGGGCTCGTATTTGGAGGCGTATCCTCCGAGGGATTGTGCAACAAGTAGAGCACAATCACACCCCGGACTGATGTAACCCGTAAACCCCGACTACTTGAACTGTTTCTTGCCATTGCCAGCCAGGACCATCAGCCTCAGATCCTCGTGGTTCCGAGAACGGGGATCCTGTTTTTGTCACTAGCCAACCCCTGTCTCCTGTTCCGACAACCTGGGGTTTGTGTTGCATCATATTCAGTTAGATTGAGATTCGCGGAGGTTACCGACCGATTAACTATTTCCGACGGTGATGCAACGCATTGTATAACGTTCGGAATTTGTTAATCCAGCGAGGGGAGTCTATTTTCGTTCGTCTCCATTTCCAATCAACCACAATGCAATATAATAGAATTTACTTGCGTTACAAGCAAAAATAATCGTGACCGCTATCGAGTTGGGGCTACGCAAACAACGCAGTGCTCGTGTCGATTAAAATAGCTCCAATATCTGGGGTAGTGGGCCAATCAAACTTCCCATCCACGATGCTGGTACAACTTCATTCAATAGTGGCATGCGGGTTGACGTTAATTTAACCCAAGTTCACGAGACGAATCGGGCGACCGTGCGACGAGCTGATGCGTGTATCGTGCGTGCCGTGCGTGCGTACGGTGCGTTGGTCCAAAGTCCAGCCGACGGAAGTGGCCCTTCGTTTCTCCCGGGGTGCGGCTTTATTATCAAGGCTGCTGCTGCGAGTTCAAATCTCACCAAGGTCCTGGTGGAAGGTTGCGTTCGTTGTTTTCAAAGTTCAAATGCAAAGTACAGGCAATGTAAAAGGGGTGCGATATTTCAATTTTCGGACGTTGAAATCGAAGGAATCACCAGATTTGCACGATTCAAATGGAAGCAGATTTTTTTTGCTTGAGCAGAAGCATCCTATTAAAACGGGGCGTCAAAAGGATGGTAAGGATTTGCATTTCTTTGCATTGCAAAGTGCGCGAAAAGAAATCGGTTCCTCGAAGGTGGTTACTAGCAGCTAGCGGTTGACGGTCGTTCAGCGACAGCGGGTGTGTCGAGGCCGGAGTTTGGTCCAAAGTGCTCATCTCCGGACCTAGCAGTACGCCTTTGAGCTGCTATCATCGTCCACTCGGATGTGTGATAAATTATCAAAGAGAAAAAAAACAACTTCTTTCGCGTGATTGTGTCTGACCTCTGGATGTGGGGCGTGCAAAATAATTCAACGACTGCAAAAATTCTTGACTCTCTATCCCGTCATCAGGTCGCTGAGACGAGGGGAAGTTCGTGCGAGACGAGCCGACCGTGAAGGCGACCATCAAACGAAATCAGCTGAATCATCCCAGTCTCGCTCGGTTCAACAGATACGTCCGGGTTAACTGCTGCTGGCTGGAACTACTGCTGCGTTCGCTGCTCCTTCACCCCGCTAGTTCTCGGGTTTGTTCTTTGTTAGATGGCTTTGCGTGAGTTCTTGGCAATTGCTTTCGCGAATTCTTTCCACGGAATGCCGTCAGCTAATCGCGGCGGAAGCTGCGAATGACGTGCCATGTTCGCAGACACGATGTGGGCACTTACGAACCCGAGCATGTGGATGTTTCCTTAACAAGCGAGGCGGTATTGGGTATAGAAGCAGACGGATACGTCCAAGTTATTTAATTATGTAAGACTTTTCGGGTAACTTTTCGCCCCATAACACAGGATAAGGTTACCGACTTTTCGTAAAAAATTAACCAGGTCGAAGTCTGGTTTATTGTTCTGTTCAGCCATCACTAGAGTCTGTCTTTTTTCCTTGGCCTACCGCGGCCATTAGCAGCCCGGTGGAAGTATCATAAAATTTCATAAACCTTCTCTGGCACACACACTGAACCGACGATCTCGAAGCCTGGGTCAGAGTACGCAGCATCGGAGGGGGAATGAGATGCGAGACGAGATGCAGGAAAGAGATGAGTGCGAGGGACCGACGACGCAATACACCAGTGCGCGGCGTGAGTCAACCCGCCGTTCGGTACAAGTGTACTTGGAACAGCTGATTGCTGGTCGCGCCGTGAACTGCCCGGTGCAGCTGTACCGAGCCGCCGTTGAATAATGATTCCAGTTCCAACTGTTGCACGAAAGAGATGGCTAACAATGAAAAGCGTTGCTAGAGCGAGATCCCTCCATGACGAACGAAAATATGAGAGCACATCATCAGGAGGGCGCAGGAGAGAGACAGATCGATAGGGTTAGAGAGAAAGAGAGTGTAGCAGGCTCGTGTGAGTGTCGTTAGAAAGCAGTCATCGATGATGGACCAGTACAAGTGTCCCGAGACCGAGTGACACCAATCATACGTTTGCGCTGTGCGTCGGTGACCTTAGGTTGGAATAAAATGATTTGCGAACTCAGATCGAACTTCATAAGGAAGGCGTCGGGAAAATGTTCGCACATTCCAAATTTCGTTGACCCAGTGAGCGGAAATGCCAATTGCTTTGCTTTGTTCCATCCAAGTTTGACGTATTCCATCATAAAAAGGAGAACAAATGTGACCAATTCGATAACTTTAAATTTTTGTGAAAAGATTTTAGCGAACGTGGATGTGGTAGTCACATGTGTTAAAATCCATTCAAACCAACATAAATTAAACAATTTATTTGAATTTAGCTAACAAATTAGTACACTGATGTTATCTTGTCATTTTGACGCATTTTACTGGTAATTTTTTATGGTTTCTGGAATTGAATAAACATGTCTAACTGCGGGGACACACGAAGCGTGAAAACTAGCGTAAAATTAATTTGTAACGTCAAAACGTTTACGCTTCGTGTGGCAGCAAAAAATTAAAAACGAAATGTCAAACGTGTTTACGTTCGTGTTTTTGGTCCAAGAAAATAGAAATAGAAGAGAAATTAATTGATTTCTGAATATTGTTTTCTGTTTTTTCCGATTTTGTTGCTATACCAGCAAATAAGAACTTAAATTATCCTCTGTTTGTAAGCAAAGCGTATGAAAAAAATAATTACGCTCGGGTTTACGGCTCGCGCGAGGCGTAAACGTTTTGACAGAGGCGCAGCAGTTTGGCATTAATCGTTAACGTCAAACTTGTTACGTTACGCATCGTGTGTCCCCGCAGTAATATTTTATACTGAATCGACCTCTCCGATTGTTATGGGCATCTCTAGCCGCAGGCGAAAACGAAAGCTTTTCAAAGCTTTGGGAGCTTTGCGGTAGGAAACCCATGAAATAGTGTGTAAGAATTTCTAATAAAAACTGCATTTAAAACACTAATAAGGCAGGAACATCTGTTTGCTAAACTCAAACAAGGATTTTATGTATTTTGCCCCTCGGTATGCAACTTTTGGCTCTGCTTCGTGTGGTTTAAAACGAGCTCACAGTGTCACCCTGTTTGCAGTAATGAAGTTAACAGTATAGACACAGAGGCCTGCGTTGTTTACTGCTGTCACTCGACCGAAATTCCACTTCAATATTCAATTGAATCATTATTCCAGTAAAATTAAGTAATTTCTGACGAAATGTATTGTTAAAGTGGTTTGGAACATTTCAGAGACAATCAGCAGCTTCGCAGAACGACAGGAGAGCCGCTTCGCTGGCAGCCCGTTCAATTGTTATTTATTGCGAAGCTGCCCATGTGACCCATTGGAATCCTTAGCCACAACGGGGGTGGGAGCCTGTGCGTGTAACTGAATGTAATTGGTATCGATTTTTACAAGCCACTCGCTCGATTCGGTTTGTTTGGCAAGCGCTGGGATTTCATCATACTGTCAGACATTACTAAGGCTTAAGAACACGTGCAACTATCACGTTTCGCCGTAAGTTACCAAACCCAGTCACGATCCGCAGAAAGTTGCGCACCATTTTTTTTATTCAATCAGATCTGCTCGTTTTAAGCGTGGTGCCTTACGAAATAGTGCTACAATGGAAGTCAACAAGGACGAAGCGAAGCGTTGCATTGAGCTGGCTATGGCCGCGCTGACCGCGGGAAATCTGGCGAAAGCGGAAAAGCTGCTCAAAAAGTCACAAACCCTGTATCCGCTGCCGGAGGCGGAAGTGTTGCTGAAACGCGTCAAAACGGCTGGATCGCAGTCCGCCAACGGAGCAGCGTCCGGTGCGGCCAACGGTGGTTCATCGGCCCGCCGGCGAACGGTGAACCGGGAAGCAGCGGACAAGCCATCGGAACCGAAACTGAACGTCGACTACACCCAGGAACAGCTGGACGTTGTGAAGCGGGTGCAAAAGTGCAAAGACTTTTATGAGGTGCTGGGCGTTTCACAAGAAGCACCGGACTCGGAAGTGAAGAAATGCTACAAGAAACTGGCTCTACAGCTACATCCGGACAAAAACAAGGCCCCCGGGGCAATGGAAGCGTTCAAGGCACTCGGTAATGCGGTCGAGACGCTGACGGATCCGGAGAAACGGAAAGCCTACGATCTGTACCGCACGACCGACAACGGTTCCTCGTCACCAGGCCGTAAAGGGCCGAGAGGTGGCTTTACCTATGGCCAGAACGGGTTCACCTTCCGGCCGGACTTTGAATCGGAGGTGAACCCGAACGACCTGTTCAACATGTTTTTCGGCGGAGGCTTCCCGCAACAGCAACAGCAGCAACATCACTACTTCCGCACCCGGGCCGGGCGTAGCTCACAGCACGGTGACGGTTCCGGCAGCCAGCCTAGTCTGGTCTTCGGGTTGATACTGTGCTTCATTGTCATATCACTTCTGTCGACGTTGTTTGCCACCGATCCGCTCTACGCTCTGCAGCAGACCACCAAGTACTCGGTCGGTCGGCATACGCTCAACCTCAAGATCCCGTACTATGTGCGGCCCAACTTTCTCAGCGACTACCAGGGATCGCTCGCCCGGCTCGAGTACTCGGTTGAGGAAGAGTACGTGACATACATGAAGCGAGCGTGTAGCAACGAGCGAGCCTATCGTGATGCAATGATTGGCCGGGCCAAGAGCCTAATGGCCGGTCGGACCCAGTTCCAGCAAGCGCAACAACTGAAGATGCCCTCGTGCGATATCTTGTACCGGCTCGGCATCGGCAGGCCGAATTATTAGGACAGTTAGGGAGTGTTGTACCAGCGCTGAATATGTATGTCTTGTTACGTTCCTTTCGTTTTCGATGTTTTCCTGGTTGAGATCAATCAATAGCAGTTGGGCATTTCAAAGTATAGATTCCACTTACTGCTGTTCGTGAATAGTACGAACCGCTGTTTTTATCCAATCGAAATATACACGCAGCTGTTATTTAAGTAACTGAGAATTCGTTTTTAATAGTCTTGCTTTTCGAAAGAGCTGTAATAAGAAGCGTTACTTCCGTCCCAGGGGCGTACTTACCACCGGTTAATTCGAACGAAAACGTTCCAATCACTGACAATTACCGACTGATCGATGACCCTCGCTCGAATCAACGTTATTCTCGCAACATATTGAAACTCTGGCCTGCTCCCTTGCTTATCGTCTCATTTTTCAATTTATTTAGCTCGTGCAGTAAAAGAGCTTTATGGTTACCAGGAGTTGTATAAATCTCTCCGATCCGGGAGGAGAAAAACCGTCGGAACCGAAACTGAACGTCGACTACAACCAGGAGCATGCAGACATCGTGAAGCGTGTGCTAAAGTGTAAGGATTTATACGAATAGTTGGGTGTTTCGTTAACCGAATCGAAACCGGTGCTAAAAAAGCATTACAAAAAGTTGGCATTACGATTACATCAGGACAACAATAAAGCCCCTGGGCGGCTGAATTTTTCAAAATGGACCAAGGCATTCGCAACACTGAGCGACGACGAGCGGCGAGCAGGCTACAACGGTCGTGGATCTTCCGGCAATGCAAACCAACCACACGGTGGATCGTCCTTTTCGTTCGCAGGACTTTCTCAAGGCTCCTCGAGGGGACATTTTACCGACGATCAAGGCGGCTTCACCTACAATGAATCAGATGGAGCCCTGGACGATAGGCAAATAGACGCGATCATTCAAGATCTTCGAGTCGATCACCTCCAACATTCCGATCCACCGAGTTCTTCACGAAGACATTCTGCCAGCCCTAAAAGTAGCTCTCCGCACAACCGGCCACGTGCCGACCATGTCCATGTGACCCATCGGAATCGCAGTCCGGATTGCATCATATTGCCAGTCGTTACTGCGGTTGTAATTTTTAAAGTATGTTATTTTAAAAGCGAGCCCGAAGTTGTTTTCCAGATAGTTTTATTTAAAAAAAATGGAGGTAAGCCGTTGACGCCGATGGTGCGCGTGACAGCAGCAAATGATCCCTCCTGCGACACCAGCGCCCCCTGGCGGAGGGACGCTCTCAGGTGTCAAAATACCCCAAAATATGCAAAACCCCTTTAAACTATTTGATTGTGAACAGCGTTCTGCGCACTTGCTTTAAGTACTGAGTTACACGACCCAGTGTTGTATCATAATATACCAGGCCGTAATTACTTAGTGAAAAAGATAAAGATATAACATCTGGTGACGAGAAATACAACAATTACCAAAGACGCAGGTACGATCCGCAGAAACTGGTGCACTGTCAAAACTGCACAATTGAAGCGTGGTGCTTTACGAAATAGTGCTACGATGGAAGTCAACAAGTACGAAGCGGAGCGTTGTATTGAGCTGGCAAAAGCCGCGATGACCGCGGAAAATCCGGCAAGGGCAGAAGAGCTGCTGAAAAAGTCCATAACCTTGTATTCGTTGCCGGAGGCCGACCTGTTGTTGAAACGCGTGAACCGGGAAGCAGCGAATAAGCCATCGGAACCGAAACTGAACGTCGACTACACCCAGGAACAGCTGGACGTTGTGAAGCGGGTGCAAAAGTGCAAAGACTTTTATGAGGTGCTGGGCGTTTCACAAGAAGCACCGGACTCGGAAGTGAAGAAATGCTACAAGAAACTGGCTCTACAGCTACATCCGGACAAAAACAAGGCCCCCGGGGCTATGGAAGCGTTCAAGGCACTCGGTAATGCGGTCGAGACGCTAACGAATCCGGAGAAGCGGAAAGCCTACGATCTCTACCGCCCGACCGACAACGGTTCCTCGTCGCCCGGCCGTAAAGGGCCGAGCGGTGGCTTTACCTGTGGGCAGAACGGATTCACCTTCCGGCAGGACTTTGAATCGGAGGTTAGCCTGAACGACCTGTTCAACATGTTTTTCGGCGTAGCTTTCTCGCCCAGCAGCATCAGCAACTGCACCTGCAGCGGTTGTGGCAACGGCAGCAGCAGCGGTGGGAACAGCAGCAGCAACAGCAGCAGCAGCAACAATGGCAGCAACAATGGCAGCAGCAGCAAGAACAGCAGTGGCAACAACAGCAGTGGCAACAACAGATGCAAGAACAGCAGTGGCAACAACAGCGGCAACAACAGCGGCAACAACAGCGGCAACAACAGCGGCAACAACAGCGGCAACAACAGCAGCAACAGCAGCATCATCCGCAGCAGCAACGGCAGCACCAACGGCAGCACCAACGACAGCAGAAACAGCAGCAGAAACACCACCAGAAACGGCACTTCTAAGAGCAGAAGCAACAGCAGCAGTTCCGCAACCGGGCCGGGTGTACCGTGAGTTGTGCGAATCTCTGCTTTTATCCAGTCATATACACGCAGCTGTTGTTTAAGTAAATGAGTCTTGCTTTTCGAAAGTTGTGTAATAAGCAGTGTTCTCTCTGCCGGCGCTAAAAGTAGCTATCTGAGCAACGAAGCAAGCGTCGACCGGGACGATCGATGTCGAATAAAATGTTCCTTGCCAGCATCTTCAGCATCTTCAGCGCCTTCGCGATCTTCGTCACTATCATCGCAGTCCGGCTCCGTTTGGGAAGAATTATTGCGTTCCCAAGAAAGTCCCGATGGGTCAACTGACCTGCCTGACACTGAGTTGTCAAAGTCAGGAGCTTTGGAACCAGAGTCTTCAACAGAAACAGAACTTTCAACAGAACAAAAACAGACAACGGGGTCTGCCTCCGAATCAGAAGAGTTGTCTTATCGATTTTCTTTTTCCAGGGAATCGGACTTCTCGCCGGTTTATTATACTTTTACTTTGAACCATCAATTCTCCGACAGCGACTCTGATCTTGATAATTGGCCCAACTCGTTTCGGTTGTAGCTGTAAAAACCGCTCCTAATTTTCATCCATCAAGACAAGTGATCAAATTAATAAAGTGTGTCGAACATGTTACGATACGTTTACGTCCCGAATCCTCGGCCGGTAAGTATGTTTTGTTTAATAAGAATGATGAATTGGTCATCGGTAGGCGGCCATAAACATACCTCAAATTGCCCTCACTCTTACCGGTTAATAAATTTAAAATGTTCCACACGGTGGGACGGGACCCCGGCTTGCTCCGCAGGTCCAACGACTCACGGGCGTGAAGTTGCTTCATTCGTTCACGGAATGTTTACGGAAATCATTATTTATCGTTGTGACTCTTTCCACTTTGCACTCGGTCGACCAGCACGGCGACAGGGACATTTTAATTTATGTCATCGTGTGGCGGAAACGGCGAAAAGCACTGCAGAGTGCGAAGAGTTAATCGGCCCCGGCAACTGGCTTCAATAGCTCATAATTACGTCGATGATGTTGGAAGTAATTAATTTTTGTCCGAATCGGCAACGGCATACAATGGACCGTATCGGACCGGAAGGACCACGAAATCCGGTATGAAATTGGCCCGTTTCGGGGGAACAGGGATCCCAAAGGAGTGGAATCAACAAAAATCTCTTGCCACATTCGCTCGCGCGGCGCGCGGTGAGTTGTGGGAATCGTTAGCGAGAGTCATTAATTGAATCATGTCATCATCCCTTGCTGGCCGATGTATCGTCGATGTCCTCCCGATACGCGCGTAAAATTTATTAATCATTTTTATTGATTGAAAAGACCAATCGGTCGCGGTTCAGCTTTTTCGTGCCTTGCAGTGCCTTGTTGCTGAGTCAGTCGCCGAGCCGAACCGAACCGAATGCTGCTCGGCCATTTAATTGATACTGAACGGTAATCAATCATCTTCTTCAAGGACACGAGTTGAGTGGCCTGCGCTACTCGCACGGACTACGTTACGGACTCCCATTTTATCCTCCCTAAATCCAGAGGACCAAACTTGTGTTAGTCGTACCGTTGGCAGCAGATTTAAAGGTTGGTCTTAACTTTATTCGATCAAAGATTTCCAAAGCGTTCATCATTCCCCATTATAGGTTACTTCCTCAGCTGAATTTTCACCGGAATGCCAATATCGGGACGCAGTACCAGATCAGTTTTGACGCGCAGCTTCGTCAGTGACTCGCCCGGCAGGATCCGGTAGTTAGCGATCAGTTTGATCAGGCTCACCTTCATCTCCATCAGGGCGTACCGTTGACCGATGCAGTTCCGCGCACCAATGCTGAACGGTAGATAGTCGAACGGGCCGCGTTTAGACTCGGCCTCGTCCGAGAACCGGTTCGGGTCGAACTTGTTCGGGTTCGGGTATATCTCCGGGTTCCGGTGGATCACGTAGATCGGAACGAGAATATTCTGTCCCGCGGGCACCACGGTGCCATCTGGGGAAACGATACAGCGTTCGGGTTACACCGTCGACCTCCGCGTGGTGTGCTACTTACTCATTTCCAAGTCTTCGACCAGCGCCCGGCCAATGATGCCCACCGGTGGGTACATTCGGAGCCCTTCTTTCACCACCAGATCGAGGTACTTGAAATCCTGCAGGTTCTGGTAGGTCAGCTCGGCGGTCTTGTGGTCCGGGCCGAGAATGGACACGATCTCCTCGTAAACACGCTCCTGCACGTCCTGGTTGCGCGCCAGCTCGTAAACCGTGAACGAGATTCCGCTGGTCGTAGTGTCGTGGCCCTCGAACATGAAGGTATCGACCTCCTCACGAATGTCCAGATCGCTGAGCGGTTTGCCATCGACGTTCACGTTGAGCAGCAGATCGAGGAACGTCATTTTACGCTTGGAGTACAGGTTTTCTTCGTTCATGTCAAAGTTCACGTTTTCCTGCTTGTCGTTGGCCAGCTGCTCCCGGCGGCTGCGAATGACGGAGTCCGTGAACGCGTGCAGCTCCCGAATGACCCGCCGTTGCTCCCACGCGTTCGGGTGGAAGAGGTCGTACAGTGTCGGGTACGGTCCTACGATGCTCAGCGTGCGGAGTAGCACAAGCACAGCCATTCTGGAAATGAGGGAAGAAGCATGCGGGTAACATTGTTCGATACGACTGCAAGACAGCTCCCGGACACTAACCTCTTAACGTTTTGGACGTACTGATTGTCGGGGTTGTGCTGAGCGTCTACCGTCGTGCCCATCGAGGTTTCACAGATACTGTCCAGTGCCATCAGGGTGACGTAGTCGTACATATCGAACTCCTTGCCATCGACGTGCTTCCGCAGCAGCTCCACCATCGTGTCCGTTTCCGCGTTGAACACCTTCACGAACTGCTCCAGTATCTTGAAGTGGAACGTCGGGGTGATGATCTTGCGTCGCTGGAACCACTTCTCGCCGCTCGAGATCAAGAGGCCCGTTCCCAGCCACGGCTCGATGAACTGGTACAGCAGGGACTTTTCCGTCTTCTTTGCCAGCAGCACCTTCTCCACGTTTTTCGGGCTGGTCATCAGGATGATCGTCCAATTGAAAAGTGACCACATCATGTAGTCCTGACCGTAGTCCTCGTGCAGTTTGACAACCCGTTCGAACACGCCTACGTGCCGGAGGCAGCCATTGAGCGAGCGGAAAAGCCAAAATACAAATCCGATGAGAATGAAGCAGACCGACCGAGCGACTAATCCCTGCAATGCTCTAGGTGTCACCTTTGACCACCCGGCGAGGGCCGCTAGTCGGGCCAGATTAGATGAGAAATGATTTCTTGAAGCGCACGCGTAAGACGCGTCGCTCTTCGTGCTGTGTTTTCAAGTGGACGCCTTAAGATAAGAGATTCGGGTGCGGGGTGTTTACATTATGCCCCCCTTTCACTAATGACGATGACGAAGCAGAACCAGCAGAATGGACCCTTGATACCGCGCTTATCCTCGTCCACGTCGGAAAAGTTAATTTTATCGCGCCGTATACGTAACGGGTGCCCCTTTGGCTGGCACCCTCCAGCGGGTGGTCAATGAAAACCCCGGGAACGTTAACTCAACTTATGTGGGGCGAAAAAGAACATCTAACGAAGAATAATAGCCCAAGTTGAGGAATGTGTCACTTACCGGGAATATCAAGTCGGGCAAACTCCAGCAAGTTTCCCACCACTGGCAGTGGCTTCGGTCCGGGGAAGTGTTTGGCCATCTTCTGGAGCTTCTTCCGTTCGATCAGGTGCGTGATCACCACGAACACCACCACTCCCACGATCAGCGCTTGCAGGATCATGTTTCGATGATCTTCGGCCGGTCTCCGGAAGCAACTTTTCAATCCACACGCAACTTGATTTCACTGTTTTTACACTTGCTGTATGAGGGCAGCGTATCGCTTTCGGCCACACTTGGAGCAGCACTGACCGGACCGTGCTCCGTGGGCCACGATTTTGTTATATCATTATCGGATCTTATCAATCGCACAGACCGCGCTCACAATCGGTTATCGGAATCGAGCTCTCCACGGGGGAGCCAAAACGCCCCTAAGCCATTGGGCACGCGGTTATAAATTTCGCGTACTACGGATTACCGGAGAGTGCACCGTTCTTATGTTCTTATTCCCCGTTACGATTTGCGGTCGCGATTTTGCGGAACGTATCAGCTGTGTGTCTCTTCCCAGGGGTGATAATATGCACCCGTGACTGGACTGTAAACTTTGGTCTCTTTGGCTGCCGGTGAGTGCAGTGGTGTGCGGGCCCGGTGAGAACCGTGATTGCGATTTAGCTAAGGATCGTCTATTGCTTCTAACAAATCAACGAAAATTAACAGTAAGGAAAGCTTTGAACATAGTGTGCATCCTGCTATAGGCCATCGCTTAAATATATATTTAAAGCGATTGAAGCTGAAAGGCAATGGCTTTGAAAAAGGATACTTCAGACCGGTTCAGCTTCAGCTTCAGGTTCCAAATTAGCAGTAGAACAATAGAACGTCGGCTGGCTGATGGACACACAAAATGAACGAGGAACAACGAAGCTATTGCCCATCTGTCCGACGGTATTGCGAATTGCGCTGCTAGTAGTCAGCATTGGCTTTGATGCTATTGGTCCCACTGGGGATACAATTGAAATTAGTGGGAAAGTGCCAGAAAGCTTTTAAAGTGTTGTGTAAATTTAAATCCGATTAAAACTCGGGTGGCTGGCCAAGGACGGTGGCTCCTACAGGATGGCGTACCAAAGCGCATTCGGCGCATTAATGCAAAAAGCCACCACGTGGCAAGGGGAGCCGTTTCCGGAGTGTTCATTAACGCCGTGTTTGTTCTTCGGATTGATCAGAAAACTTTTAACCGCCTGCCGACCGGATGCACGATCACCTGAATGCAAAACCAGTTCCGGCGTTCCGCTGCCACGTACAACTACGGTTTGTGTTCGTGTTTAAATTGAATTGCAGGTTCGGTGGAGGCAGTTGAAGAAAAACCGCAGTCGGCTGGAGGGGGGCCAAGATTGGAGTGGAATCGCACAGTTGAGCTGAGCGGAAACTGCATTGCTGTTGCTACGGACAAAAATAGTTAAAACGCTGGCAGATTTGTGGGGCATTGTGGGGCAAGTAACTGATGAAGTCCATGTTTTTCTCCGGTTCGGTGAGTAGCGCTGGACAGAAGTAATTTTCACTCCTGGAGAGAGAGACAAAGCGAGAGCGCGCCTTCAGAGGTTGGCACTATTCCGACCAAAGATTCCTTTGGTTCGGTTTCCGGAAGTGCAATGTAAATGAAGTGATCTGCATGGTAAACGAGCCTGACCGATGGGTACGAGAATCTCCGCACTACATTAGGGGGTCACCGGAACAGTGGACTCAAAAGTTCCGTTTGGATAAGCGAGAAGTTTTTCCTTACCTTGCTTGTTTCAACGGAAAACAGCACTGCAGCTGGCAATCCGTCTGCCGCGCACCCATAATTCCGGACGAACTAGAAATGAAATCGCCTCGTGAGGTCTTTCGTTGGAACATCTTTTCCCGCAAATGATTTTTATTTCATATTGTAGTGCCGTAGAACTGGTTTTGCTTTAAAAATGATTTTTTTTTCCCGATGCTTCATTGCTACCAAGTTTTCAGGTTTGTTGATCCAAAGCTGGTGCATCGTGCCTCTTTGTTCGAATGTTGTACTTTTCGTAGAACTTGTAACTAAAATAAATATACGCAATCTCCTAACGGGGGGTCTGTGGTTTTTACATTGAAATTTACACAGTTGTTCTTTAACTGCCGGAAGAAGCTTACCCTATCTCTAGTATATTAAAAGCAACAGCAACATCTGCTTCGAACGCGGCTTAATAATTGTTACTCCACTATTTTGATTTTGGTCTTTTCGCTTGTAATGTTTAAAATCGTGCCTCTTTCGCTCCGCTCCGCTCGTATTGGATTTATAATTTTTTCTATCGAACAGTTGTGCTTCATTTGATTTTTATCTAAACTTTCTTTTCTTTTCATGATCCTTTCTGTTCTGTTTATATCGTAAATTGTTCTATATACATGAATCAACAATATGTACAGTGACAGTGCGCAACTGCAAACCCGAAACGCCGGCCCTCTCGAAGGGAAAGCTTTCTTCGATCAAACAACGGCTTAATCAGATGACTTACTTTCGTTCTTATGTTTACATTTGACCTCTGAGCGCTGGGACGTGGTGCAATCGCCCACAATGGGGGCCATTTCTGCAAGGGCAGCAGTAGAAAGCGAGTGAACGAAAATATGGAAGCGTTTCAAGAAGGAAAATTAGGCTAAGAATACGAACGGCTGACATAAAGCGAACAGAAATAATATCTGGGAGTAGCTACAGATGCTGCGAATCGAGTTAACTAATGAGGTAGATCGATCCTACGGAACTAAATCTAACGAAATGCCACTAGCGGAAGCCGAACTGCGGAACTAAGGTTCGCTACGTGAGTGAGGCAATTCCATCGGGACTGTCGGGGTCGTGGGGGAGTATAGTTTACATTTCCCGTGCTAAATGTCCTTGTCCGGTCGTCCACTTTCATAAGCTCCTTCCTGGTTTGGCACCATTCCAGCCGTTTGGCTTTTTGCGGGGCGGAAAGTTTTCAACATGAAAAAAGCCGTAAAGTTAATGAAAACACGCAGCGGCACCCTCACCGAGCTTAAAATTGATTTCGCTTTCTAGTCGATAAAAAATTTCGCTCCCTGAGCCACGATTAAATTAGCGCAATTGTTTTCGCCACAAAAACTTTTTACGCCATTTGCACTGAACCGAACACGGCGGATTGGAAAATGGGAACGAGCGTTTCAGGGTAAATGACGATGGCTCGCGGAAATGGCCGACTTTACTGTCGACTGTCCTCGCTCGCGGAGAAACGATGAGGAAACAACATTAAAAATACAAATAAACGGGAAACATCGTATCGTTTTCCCGTTCGTCTCGGTCAACTCGGCGGGACGGACACAACGTCCTGTCACAGTGCGACCCATCCCGTGGACAACAGTAGAACTTCCGCCGGAAATGGGAAGTGCTTTTCGCTCGAGAGGAACCCAGCCTTCCCCCTTTCAGCCTTGTGGCGGTCCGTGAGTCCCTGGCAAATCTTGAGCCACTTCATCGTGACGATAGCGCGTTGTTGAAGTGGTGAAGACAATTAAAAGTTTTTACCCGACGACAAATCCATTCAGCGCTTGTCAGTGTACGATCAATAAGCGGTTTGCGGTTTGTTCCTCAACATTAGCGCGCAGTGAAGGAGTCTAATTTTTAAATTATATTCATTAACCAACTTTCTCACCGTGGGCCATCCTCGGTGAAGCATAGTTTCATGGCATTTTATGGCCTGATAACGAAGAAATCTTTTTCCTCCGTTGCATGTGCAGTTCGACAATAGGGCAATTCATCGCAAAGTACCTCCGGAAGGGTTCACATCGCACGCTCAACCCGAGTGCCAAAGTTCCAGAAGCGCGCCCGTTTGCCCTTTACAACCGGCACAGCATCATCAATCACAATTACGGTGGCCCGCCCGTTGAGGCGAAAGTCGGCGCAAAAATAATGCCTTCAACCGGAAGAAAACCGAAGGAGTTCCGAAAAGACGGGAAGAAAATGAAGTGAGCACTAATTATGAGTCGACGCGCCCGACCCGCGAGGACGGAAATCGGGTGATCTCGCACGGGAAACGTTGGCCCGAGATGGGCGGAAATTAAAATTCAAACTCAATCCAGCCCGGGCGTCCGGGACGTCTACAGATTAAAGCTAGAAACCTCGGAGACGATTGGCGGGTCGATGGTGAGCACGCTGTGCCAGCGACGAGACGCGTCCAGCTAGAAGCCGGAGGACGCCATCATGATGCCGCCGTTGGTACCGTTCTCGGTCCGGTTCCAGTCCGGGAACATGGAGCTACTCCTCGTGATCGTCGGTGGCTGGGTGAGGCGGGGCAGCGTGTCCCGCGCCGGGTAGTAGACGATCGGGCCGGGCGACGGGGCCCGCGTACTCCGCACGGTCGTGCGGATCGTGCGCATGCTGCAGTTGCTCAGCTTCGTGGACGTGCTGCGCGTGGTGCCGACCCGCTGGAAGCGGCCCGAGTTCCGGTTGCTGGCGTCGCCGTTCGAGAAGGAGCTGTCGTCGTGGATCAGCCCGTCGTCCGGCGACTGGCGGCCGCGCGGTTTGCAAAAGAGGAGAAGAAAAATCCGCTTGAACTTCTCGCCGAAGATGACGTAGATGAAGAAGTTAACGCTCGAGTTGATGGTGACCAGCAGGTTCGACACCTTCACCATGTACTCGATGATCACATTGTAGAACGCCTCGACGATGTTGATCATCATGGCGGGCAGGTTGCAGAGCAGGAACACGATCACCACGCAGATCAGCATCGTGGCGAGGCCGATTTCGCGCTTCTCCGAGCGCGACAACCGCTGGCGTTCCTTGTTCGCCCGCCGCACCTGCCGGTAGATCATCAGGTTAAAGAACGAGATCAGGCTGAACGGCAGGAAGTACACGAAGATCATGTACAGCCAGTGGATGTAGATTTTGATGTAGGTCGCGTCGGTCCGCATGTCGGACGCCTTCACGCAGTAGATCGTGAGCCCGGTGTCCGGGTGCTTCGAGGAGATGAGCGTCACCTCCCAGAACCGGGGCAGGTTGTAGAGGATCGAGAAGATCAGGATGCCGACGACGTAGAGCCGCGCCCGGCCGTACGTGCAGAGGGCTCGGGCCCGCAGCGGATGGCACACGGCCACGTACCGCTCGAGCGTGACCGTCAGCGTGAGGTACACGCTGGCCGTCTGGGCGATCATCGCCAGCGGATACACCACCAGCGAGATCTTCGGGAAGATCTGGTAGTGGTAGTAGTAGAGGTAGCCCGTGTGCGGATAGATCGCACACAGGCCGAAGATCAGCACCGAGGTGAGGATAAGCACCGTGTCGCAGCGGGCCAGCCCGATCAGCAGGTAGTTGATGCTGGAGCGCATCTGCGGCCGCGACAGGATCACCATGGAGAAGATGTTGCCCAGAATTCCGATCAGCGCCACGACGTTCATCACCACGCCGCTGATCCAGAACTCGAACTCCACCAGCAGCTCGTTGGGCGGGTAGTCGTCGTAGCAGGACACCGCCGCCAGGTGGCTGTCGTTGAGTTCGCCTTGGTGGCTAAAGTTGCCGGCGTACGCGCCGCTAGAGGGCGCTGCCGTCTCTGGTCCGCCGGTGCCGTTGGCGAGCAGAATCTGTACCTCATAGTTGATGGCTGAGATGTTCATGATGCTGGCGCGTCCGTCGATCGTGGGGCGTCTGCATTGGCCACGCTGCCAGTAACTATCCTCTGTTGCTATTACTTCCACAAATTACTCAACTCTGCACCGTGCGGCGCCAGCAGCAAGTCCGTCATGTTTCACTAGCTTCACTACGTTCACTTCTGTCCTACTTTCGCGCCTCACTCTTCACACTGAATTCACCCATCGAGCGCATCGACCGAACCGCAATGAATATTTCATTTGCCCACTTCAAGCCTTGAAGTCTCCGGACCGGCTCCAGTCTGCTGGCACAGCCCCCTGGTGGTCTGTGAGTCTGCGGAAAATCAGAGAAAAAATATGTTCGTTAGAATAAATTCCGATTGTTTCCGCTCCCGCGCGGGATAGACAATTATGGAATTAAACGTGCGGAAAATGGATGAATCGTGACGCTCGTGGTGGTGGAGAGCGAAAGAAAAATCTCGGCATCCTGCGGCCATTGTCGACGACGTTGGTACGAAACGGCGCCCCGGCCCCGAGGATCTCTGGTCGTGTTTCCGTAAATTTGTCGTCCGCCTGTCTGGGGGAACGCCTCCGGATGTGGATCGCGTGTGCCAACTTTCCCATTTTCCAAGACACACACAGCGAGCCGGAAGGTTTTCCTTTGCGTGCTCCCGGTCTTGGTCAAACATGAGTCCCAGTCAAAGTTGGAAGTGTGCAGTTCCGTTTTAAACGAATTTAATGCATGTCGAGTGTGTTTGCGAGCTTAATTAATCTGGAAGTCGCGGAAAAGTGAACATGAGTTAAGTTTCCAGCACCACTCAAACTGGGCCCAAACTTCTTTTAACACTACTTTAACACGATTCACTTCGGATTTGTTTAACTTCCTTCCCCCATTTGCTGTACCGAGCCGTCTATAAATGCAGTTCCATCGATCTTTTTATCGCTCGGTCCCATACGAAAGCGGCAGAATAATGCATGAAGTGAATTAAATGCTGATCGAAAACGTTTGCCAAAGAGCGGGCCAGCATCGGTCGAAACAGAAACAATGAATTTAAAACAGATTCCCCTTCGAGGTCA
The DNA here is from genome assembly GCF_943735745.2 of Anopheles bellator. Classification (NCBI taxonomy): domain Eukaryota; kingdom Metazoa; phylum Arthropoda; class Insecta; order Diptera; family Culicidae; genus Anopheles; species Anopheles bellator. The sequence goes on from NC_071286.1 coordinate 27,621,139, forward strand.
TTATTTTGTGACCCCCAAATTCGATTCCAGAGGCCGGTTGGTGGTCAAACAATTTAAAGCATACGGCTGTTCGGCAGTGTCGGCAGTGTCGGCAGCCCTTGCGACCCGGTTCCGACCGATTGTGAATGGCCGCGAGGCGTGGTGCTAAAAATAAATTGAAATGGAGACGCCTGGTGGCTTTCGTAGGGAGCGCGCAATGAGTGTAAAAGTGATGTCCCCGTCCCCCCCTGGGGGTGTGAGCAAACAAATGGAACGTGAGCAATCCGGCACAGACAGACACACACGATGCACGGGGCAAGTATCCGGAAAGCTTCCGGGCACAGAGCACACACATCAACGCGCCAAAGCTTTGAAGGCTTATCCCGGCTGTGCCGAGTGAGCCCGCCGGGGGTTGAAATGTTTATTGTCGTACGGAAAGCGTACAGAATTTGCGTTCTACGGGATCAAAAAAAAGGCGGTGGACGTGCAGCGTGTTGAGTTTTAAGAAGCAGCAACATTAGTGACAGCAACGAAATCGTTTATTCATCAGCCGCGCGCGCTTGACGAGCGACCGAGTCTCACTCGGACTCGGAGAGCGGCTCGGGCTTCCTGGCGCTTAATGAGCGCCAACGCGTGTTTGATGGTGTGACAGAAAGGGAATAAAAACGAAACCGTTTATGTCACCGTTTATTCGCACCGGGATGGCGCACCGTCAGTTATGAATTATTTAAATGCCGGATGCACTGTGCCGTGCAATTAACACGCGCTGATTGTTGGGTCGCTTTCGGGAGCGATGATCCGATCGGAAACTGTCGGAAATAGTTCGACGTGCAGTCGCCGGGAACGACTGTAAACGAACCCTTGAGTTATTTGTTACGTCTAATGAGACACGTCCCGAAGAAGAAAACCTTTTCCGCCGTGAATGGAACGGACCGTAGCCAGCGAGGCGCAAAAGCACCACTACTTCGGTCGCTGTGTCTGGTGGGCAAAGTTCAACGGATGCGAGCAATTTTCATTTACATGGAAAAAGCATTCTTTTTTTGCCACTGCGGCCCCTTTCTGGCGTCAGTGCTAGTTGTCTGCATTACTTCAGCGCCCTGCGGAAGGACAGACGGTCTCCGTCCGTCGCCCGTCTGTCGGTTCGCCTGACAGCGATACGATGGTCGCCAAAATGCATAGAAGAATGTCGGCTTGTTGAGATGAAACAAACATTCTTCGGCCCCCCTCGGGATCACCATAAATATCAAACGGCAACATTTGCATCCGAATGTGACAGTATAAAATGAAGTACCGGAGGCGGTTGCAAAAATGAATAAAATTGTTGTTTAGTGTGCAAAGCCGGGACGAAAAGGCCGCATAAGGCGAACATTTTGCAGGGAAAACCTATCGCTTGGTGGCATAATTGATTCCACGTGCCACATAATTGCCACCAGGTCAAGCCGGCCAGTAAGTGTTTTGCAACAGTCTTAAAGTGTCGTGATGGGTCTGTGAGCTGCCCGAACTTGGCCACGGAAGTTCTGCTTGACCGGGGACGCACCAGTGCTTGCTGCAAACTTTGTAATGAATTTCATAGAACTCGGACCACTCGAGCTGTTTTTCATCGCCAAGGCTACGAAGAGGCGACCCGTTGCCATTGGTTACGGGGAAAATCTTGAGTCAATGTTTATCACAAGTTAGGCCGCAGCCTTGCAGGATATAATTCAATTACAAGCGACCCCGAGCAACCCTCTACTACCTGGACTTTGGGCCCCCCGAAGAAACCTTTCTGACCGGACCGGGTACCGGGAACGTGCCGCTTAGCGTATTAATGGCGTCTTTTGGCTTACCGGCAATTTGCCGATTGGAAAGTTTGTTAATTAATAGACCCATTAGACCCATACGGCCCATTGCGCCCATTGGGGGTCGGGGGATTAAGCCGGAAAGGCCGAATAATAGGCCCCACAACGGTCAACCCAATCAGCCGGAAGTCAAGTCGTGGTGAGTCAAGATTGTTGCGTTATTTCAGTGTTTAATGATATGTTAAAACTGCACCCAGCTTGACCCGGACGCCACGAAATAATACGTGCGCCGATTCCGTCCAAGTTCACATGTTCAGGGAATCCTCTCAATCGTTATGCGTGCTCCGTAAGTGCTAAGCAACACCTGGTGCTACTTGGCGACGACGGCTCTCGGCTTCGCTCCACTGTGATATAGCCAAAGGCCAAACGGTGACATCGGTACGTAACGAGTAACGTCCACTGTTCAGCCTTTGATCTGAGCCGGTCCGGCTCAAACAATGCACACCCAAACGTCACGTTAGGCCCCCAACGAATGCCCATTTTAATCACATCGATTCCCGGCTCCGATGGGAGGGATACTTTTCCTTCTCGAGCGGGGTTCCGTGGCCACCGTTGCCGGCGGTGGATTGGCGTGTGCGTTTCGTGAGGGAATTACAAATCCGCATCGATTGGGAAGGTGGCGATTGGTTTACTGAACAGAAGAAGCATCGCGGCAGCCGTGACTGCCTGCGGTCGTGTGATACGAAATTCCGATATTTGCATGCAAATAGTCCCACGATTGGTCACGGATTGGATGTGTAACGGCCGTCTTGTTTTATTTAATTTTTATCACCCGGTTTTTCTCGGATTCTTGGACCGAACGACCCGGGAAAATGGGGGCCATCTTCGTATGTGTCGGGTGCCATCGCGCCACGACATCGGAATCCTGCTTCGGAGGGACGATACATTTTTCTGATCTCCTGCGTCGCTCGTTCGTAGCATTGATCATGCATGTCAGATATGGGCCGCTTCCAGAAGTGGATTTTTCTCGGAAGCGAGCGAAGAATTTATTCTCACATTTGCATGTATCGTTCACATCGGGTGTGCTGGGACTATGTTTTCACCTCCAGATGGGCACGATCTCGAGAGTTAAAGTGGCACAAAAATTCGTACTCAAATAAAACAATGTCTCCACCGAGCAGTAACTCTAACGAAGGATCGCTCTGTGGCACCCACGTGGATGCTGGATGGTGGATTAAAAGGCGGCGTGCTCCCGAAAACTCATCAAAGACCCGCAGATCGCATCCTCTTATCACTGGGAGCACACTCTTCTATTGCTACTTACTGTTCAGAACTGTTGCAAATCCTGTGTGGAAACATGTGGCGTACACTACGAACAGCTTGTTTACTACCAATCGGTTCCGTATGATGCCCACACTTGGGAGCTGTTTTGGGACAAAGCGAGCAAACAAGTCCAACCGATTGTTGATGGTACGTGACGCGAGCCGGGAGCAGAGTTGATTGAAGCGCAGACAGAAGCAGGCAAATTGCAGTAATATTTAGAGGGTCGCTTCACATACGAGACACTTTTCTACTTCCACTTCGGGCGGAAAAGTTGCTGTAACGTTAGATAAATATTTTGCGACCATATTTTCAAGTGGTTTGAAGTCCCGACCAGTGGACCCGAGAGTGGCTCCCGGTGTTCCATACATGTTCCTTGCGTTGAGTGCAATGTTTCCGGGTGCGGTGGTTGTTTCCGTTTCCGTGTCTTCTGTGTGTCACCTGAGCGAAACCACGTGCCAGGCTACCGAGCGACGGGTTTTGCCTTGTTTAAGGAATGGTCTTGGAACGGAGCACCAATATGCACAATAGATGTAGATAGGTGCAGAGGTGTTTCGAAAAGTAAGTAAAACATGGAGAAAAATTCAATCCCGTTTGCTACGGGCAACTGGCGAGCAAGTCCCGGTGCGGCGGGCCTTGCTGCTTGCGGACTGGAAAATGCTTTTCTGATTTACCGCCAACCTTCCCAACCAGCCCACAACCCTAAAGCCCCTGTCGTGTCAGTGTCGTGCCGTGTTACCTTTTGCTGGCGTCTCCTGCCGGGGTCACGTGGACCATATTTTGTGTAACGAAAATCCCTCCGGAAAGTTGCTGGCGTGCTGTGCCGTTGTGTGTTTCCGTTTCGTCAGCACAACAGGAGCCCCCGGCCTAGGGTTCTAGGGAACGTGTTGACAAGTGCACCCGATTGATACACGCTGCTGTGCCGGTGTATTGCATTTTTCATGTGTTCCAACTTTCATCGAATGCCTTCGCCGAAGACAGAGGAACAAAAAGTTTGACGGAAAGTCGTAATAAAAAAGGGACGACATGGAACACAAGTCCCTTGTACGATTTCTGTTGGGAAATCCGCTCCGCGGGCGGTACTCAAAATGGATGAGAAATCGATTATGTCGAGGTTGGCAGTACGGCTTGGCCGGGGCTTTTTTCGCAAAGTTTCAAAGCACAACATCCGAAAACCGACAACCCATTCTCGGGGACGTATTATCCGCCTGGGCCAGCGCAGATATCCGCATGTCAGCATATCAGTGCGGAATGGAACGGACATCGGTAGCAGAAAAAGCTGGCATTAAATCGAGCAACGATCGCTTGTTGGGTGGCCTGTTAACTGTGTGCCGTCGGATGGCAAGGGCGGAAATTGGGTTTTTGGCGGACGGGATGTAAGTTGTTTACGATGCAATGCCTCAGCAATGGCGGCGATCGGAAAAGGCTAATAGAAATTTGAATGTTTGTTTGCAATTGGCCACGAGGAAGGGGACGATGGTACGGTGGAGTGCGAGCAGAGATATTGTTTATTAGCGTTTTTACTGCAATACCATAAAACACGATGGTACGATGTATCTATTGCCACACAATTCGTCCCGCTGGGAAGGAAGTGAACATGTGAATCGGATTTGATTTGAGTTGAAGTATTTTTGGACCTCTTTGTAGTGCCTACAATCCGACGCTTGCTCTGGATTATTCTTCAATTTTGCTTTCAATGAACGGAAGGCGCCTCCAAGGCGGCTCCAAGCACCCTTGCGGAGGGTAATCGAATTACTCAAAATAGCTTTTCGCCCGTCGACGCACCGTATTTGGTTACAGAAGACAACCGTCTCCAGGCAATTTTTGCACACCCCGAAGGTACTTTGGAGTCGGGATAATCGAGATATTGCGACGATGCCGCTTTTAGCCGGTGAATTCCGTGAAGTCACTTTTAGCTGATTTGATTTACCTTTGTACGGTCAGGGATTGCTTTTGGATCATCAAATTCCTGAGAAGTCGCTTGACGGCGCTCAGATTTCATAAAAGGAATTAATGCTACCCAAGGCATTTGAAAACAATATAAACAGCTTGATGTCCGCGATGGCTGTAAGATATAGTATTGGATGCAACAGCTAATACGTGGAAGGCCATCAAGGGCCAGTGTAATCAATTCATAAATCAGCAGCCCAACTGGGCCAACCATTCACGCTGTCTGGGGTCTGGCGCAGAAAAGTGAAAAATTTGCAATTTAAATTTGCTTTGACATGTTTTCCCTTTTTTCTGCTGCTGCGTGACGTGAAGGCGACGTTAGTTGTTGAAAGATTTTCACTTTAAACGGACCTCTTTGGGGTAGAGCGTGCAAAAAGTCTCAATATTAAACTGACAGAGACAGACACAATGGTAGAGAGAGAGAGAGATGCGGACTGTTCATTAATCAAAAACAGCTGGTCAAAAGTGACGCCGAAGGCAGCGACGGTTGGACACCGCTACTTTACACTGTGCGCCCCTTCGGACGAGATCTGGTCACGGGTCGTTGAGGCTAGACCTATTTTTTCGCCTATTGGTAGCATTTTGGTCATGTGGTAAGCGAGAACAAAAACATCGCAGAAAATATTCTGCCGTCGGAATTCAATGAAAACCCCAGCTTCGGTTCAATATTTGATTTTTCCGACATCTTTCCGAAGAAATGTGTCGCATTACTTATCGATGCCATGCCTTAGAATGACTTTGTTTGGGTCTGACTGACGTTGAAAATGAATAAATCATTAAGATTGTTGACAGGGAGCTTTCTTTTAACTATTTGCCCCTGATTCTCGAAGCGTCGAAAAGGTTTACGGTGGTTACCGTTTTGTTGTCAAATTTTATTTCGACTATGCCGAATAAGAATGGCCTATAGTGCGTCTGGCACGTTATTAATTTTTATTTCACGGCTATACATTATACCAATTGTTGCGACACTGCGTTTAAAAGGATACAAGCCTCGAGCATTATGTTAACGTTTTTTTTCTCTTCTTCTACGAATTTGTTTGCGTAACAAATGGCGTCGTTCAAACATTTGTTCGGCAGCGTACCGTGGCCGTCGTTTGCTGGACAATGCGCCGCAGAGAATGCCAACCATCACTCATTCTACGAGAGTGTCGAAATAGCGGAAAGGACGGTGCCTCATCGTCTAAGTGACATCATATCGGCTGCTGTCATCGTATCCTTGAAATTTATAACCCAAGACGGCACTCAACGGAAAAAGGACACTGTCGTCAGTGTACTGTGTCCTGCCGTAGCGAAGTGCGAACAAATTTAATGTCCACATTAAAGGACCTTAAATTTTGTTCGCAAGATGAATGTGTAGCTTAAATAGAAGTTGTTGGAATAAGGGATCACTGAATCCAATCGTTTACGCATTCATTTGCTTAATCACTCCGTATCAGAGAGGATCAACCCATATCACCACCGATGACCCTTAGGCAATGTTCCATCGGGTGCAATTAATGTGATTGAGAGTTCCAAACCGGAGTGGATAAAGTTGATTTTTCCGGTGACGCCCTCGTCACATCAACGGGTGGCAAAAATTCTCACGCCAGCAGGTTGGTGTCACCTTCGGAGGAGAAAAGGAAACTATTTAGCCGTGCAACGCACATCCCCCAGAGAGTGAGAAAGAGAGATGGAGAGACAGTTCCCAAAAGGGGCCGCAGGGCAAAAAGAGTGGAATTTAATTTAGTGAAGAGTTTTCGATTCAAGCCAGAAAGGATCCACCCGGCGGGAAGGTAGCAAAAATTTTGAGCGGGACATTTTCTACGCCTTTTTTGCCGGTTCCGGTGAACGAATAAGTTATCTGGCTGAGTGAAAATTAGCGTAATAACTATGCATACCACCGGCCACCACCTTCAGTTGGAAAACAATTCTTCGGTGGCAAACTAAATGATCGACACTTTGCCGAAAAGGCCGACGAACTGAAAAAGTGCACTCTCTGCGATGCAAACTTAATTATCCTTCAGTGACACAACCTCGGATGATCCGACCGACGCAGACCGGTTGTTGGGCAACTGACAACTGTAGGAATGGAATGTCGTAGGAATTTTTCATTAAACCATAATGACCGTGAAAACTTTCCATTTAACAGGTCGATTCATTTGAAAATTTTCCAAGCTCCTTCATGGTTCGTTTTCGGTGTAAGACTGTTGCCACATAATGCTGGCGGATGGCTGACAGCGACCGGTCCGGAGGGAGCTGATGATGATATTCACTGTAAGCTCAGTTTGATGTTGCCCTCGGAGAAGTTTTATTATTCTTTGATAAATTTTTCGCCGCACCAGTAATGCGAGTGCTTTATTTTTCAATCTTCTTTCGAGCGCGAGAGCTTTTCCATTGTCTGTCGCGTCCGATCGACGCCATACGATACCGGTTCCGATCGGCTATGGAATTGATTGATTGATTTTTCTTTCACCCGTACAACGTCGTTGATGCTTGGTGTCTAATGCGCCTCATGGGATGTGCCTCGGGGTGACCCTCGGTTTCAGTTTCACAAGACAGCACCCGGAGGTGTTTGATTTGGCAACCCGAAGGCAATTGGTTTGTTTAGCTTTGTAACAAGATATGGGCGTCGATGCATTGAAGCCAATGAATTGTGTTTCACTTCGGCACGCGGGTGTCAATATTTCCGCAACATGTTTGACTATCGGCGGTGTGTTTATGAGCTGTCGAAAAGATTGATACCAAGCATTGCTCCTGGGAATGCATCAGCCAAGTGCCGAAAAAATCTTCTTAATAATATCCTAACAAAACGCTTTCGAACTGAAACCTAAACAAATTTATCTGGAATTCGATGAAAGTTTAATGAACTCACCGCATTCGCTCGGTTTGTAAGTTTTTCAATCATCCCAAAACTTTACCGTACCATCTCGTGGCGGACGTGACTGCCGACGACCGGACGACTTTAAGTCGACGCGATGGCACTGATTTCGGACAGGCGCTGCCGCTGGTCGCATTTATTCCACTCACGAATCTCGTGACGTACCGTAATGGACGCCGCGTAATGTAATTCCTGCCAGCACCTTGAAAGCCGAGTCGAGTGCTGCCCGACAGACGATCCAATCGTCGTCGTCGTCGACGTCGGCGAGCTACATTTGCATGCCAAAATCCATTTATTTACGGTCGTGTCATTTCGAAGTGACATTAATTTCGTGCAGCCGATGTGTCGGTAAGTTTATTAATTTATATCCCTAGCCCTAGCGCGGTATGGCCCCTGACGTCCGCATTCGGGATCAATTGAATTATCGACGTTTTGTTTTGATTGCATCTCGCAGCTGGCTGGCCAAGGTTCGATTGAAGAGGAGCCCCGAAAGGAAATCGATATATTCGCGACCGACACTTCGGAAGTGTTTTCCGGCAACTTTTCCGCGACCCAATGAGGCTCCTTGTGTGCCATCCGTGTACCGCGTCATTAAGTGTGCCGTCGAGCAAGTGTAACAGATGGTACCGAAATGTACTACCCGAAAAAACTTCGCCCACGGGATGTCCGTTTCCGGTGGGATGAAATTTTAATTACATCCACACCACAAAACGTTGCAGGAATAATTTAACGCCACCACCGGTCGTGGGTCGCGGGCCAGTGGAAATCTTAGCTCCTCGCCCTACTCCACTCGATTGCCGGAACGTTGATTAAGATCTACGGTGGGTTCGCGTCGAAGTGGTCGGCAAAGCGATTCCCCCCCGGCAACCAGATCGATACCATCGACCGTCGTGGTTGGGCTGGCCGATCTTTTACTACCGAGATGATGATGATGATGATGATGACGGTGACGGTGATAGTGCTACGGTCGGTGTCGCCAACGCGCGACTTATTCCTGGCAATGGCATTTACGTGAGGATCGGAAATAAATTGCAATGGCCAAAACGTGCACCATTGTCTGTCTGTGTGCGGTTGGTTACTTTCGTCTAAGATTCGACTATCTTCCTTTCACCTTATCAGGGGTCCAATTTTTCTTTCTCTCGCCCCCGAAGGACACACTGCCTTTGTGGTCGTTAGTGGCGGGAGTCGCCTCTCGTAGTTGGTCACTGTGTGAGGGGCAAGTGGGCCGAGCGAGTCCCAGTCCCAGACCCTTGGGGCAGCCAGACCATAATCTAAGGCAATGAATCAATTTTCTAATGAGTTGCCTTTCGTTACTTCGTTACGGTAATTTTGGTACTTGCAGTGCGGTTCCTTTCGCCTACGCCACCGATGGCTCATCGAATGGCGAGAGGATCCTTAATTTGGATACGTTGCCTTTCGCCATTTCGCCCAACGGTCCTTTGACCACCGATTTTGCAGCGACGACTCTACTAGGACCGTGGCCTTGAGTGGACAGACCAGCGCTTGTTAATTACATGCACCGTTTTTCTTCCTTTTGCAGATTTTTAACGATGGTCACAGATACCCAGAAGGATGCCAGAAACCTTCCGAGACAGAGTGCTGCATCGTTCTCCTACAGCGCTCGGCGCTACGAGGTTTATTTCTTTAGGAGTTCGAGGAAAATCGTTGGTTATGAGCCACAAACCAAGTAAGTAAGCGGAGAGCCGTGATTGAGCTGGACTAAAAAAATAAAATGGAGACCCCACAATCCCAAGACATCCGGACCGGCATCGTTTGATGGTTGCCGCAAACCGGAGGCAGCTCTCTCTCTTTGGCCCATATCAGTGACATCCATTTCAATTATGCTCCGCCGCAAGCCAAGATTAGCTTGTTGGGGCACTGTGCGTTTGGGTCTGTTGATGGGTCTGTTGGTTCTCCCTGTGGTGTAGTGTTTTATTAATTTAATTAACTTTCATTTGTTAGTTTATCGGTGCCGGCCGTGGAATTCATTTCGTTGTTGCTCCGTCAACGCGTGCCCATGAGCCGATTGAATTTCTGTTTGCCCGGAACGGGGTGTTTATTTGTTTTGCAGCGAATGTTACTACCGAGTGTCGTTGTGTTAATGTCGGAGACGGATCGTCTGTGTTAGTCACGGTGCCACTGTTGGTTCCTGCTTTTTTGGATGGAATATTCACCACAATGAGGTCTTCCCAGAAACAACTGACTTTGTTTCAGATTGAAGTTTAACTTCGACGTAACAAATAGTGCTGCACCAACCGGTGAACTACGAACGTTTGCACGGTTCGGATTTGGCCTTTCTTTGTACCATGTCAGATCGACATGCAAAAACTGACCAAAAAATTACAAAAAGGTACACTTCATCGACCCGCATCATAGCGCGTGACAGGTGCTGGTCTGGCAAGGGTCTACGGAGCCCTTTGCACTGTGGTGAAAAAAGCCCCGAACAGCCCTTGTCACCTGAAGGAGTTTGTTACGATCTGAAGTCCGGTTTCCGAATGTTGGTGCTGATTTGTGTTTGAAACGGACAGACAGACTGTCAATTATAACACCCTTTTGCAGGACGAAGCCCGTCGAATTCCGCACTGTTTCCACTTTCGACAGCGGCCGATTTCGGGTTCTGTTACATATTTTTTTTGCAGAATTTAAACTTACGGGTATGGGTTCCGTGCTCGTCATTAAAATAATCGCCAAAAAGAAAAGTCAGTCGCAAAGTGAACGCGGGAGCGAACGGACGTGTTTTTGTCGCCCTCCTGGTAGAAAAACAAACGTGAAAGCAAAAGCGAAAGCGAAAACGAGAAGCAGGCGAGACTTCCAGCGACTGGAAGTCTTTTGTGAGTCGGGCCTCACTGGGCATGCACGCGCATGCTCGCACACGTTGAGCCGGCTCAAGCCTGATGTCGACGAGGGCGTCGATAGGCAGACCGACGCTAAGATCGCGTTCGGCAGCCCCGATGGCGGCGACGGTGGCGACAGTGGCGACGGCGCCGACAATGGAGACAACAAAGACTCCGACGGTGGAGGTGACGAGGACGACAGCGGCAAAAACGCCGCTGGAAGAAGAGCTGCAGAAGGAGAGAGAGAACAGCAGAATGCTCTCCTCTCAAATCTCTCAACTGGAGAATCAGTTAGAGAAAATGCAGCAGCAGCTACAGGAGTTGCAACAGCAATTCCAGCAGCAACATCAGCAGCCTGCGCCGCAGCGCGAACCTCCGCAGCAGCAGCCGCCCGCGCCGCAGCAGCGGCCGCCATCGGGGAAGCAGCCGCCAACAGAGAAGGCGCATCCACAGACGTTGGAGCAGCGGCTGGCCGGGTTCCAGGAAAGCATCCTGGCCCGGATGGCGTCGTTCGCGGCGGATCTGCTGGGGACGCAGCCCCTGCAGCAGCAGCCGAAGCGGAAGCTGAAACTCTCCCAGAAGCAGCGAGAGCGGCAGCGCCGGCAGCAGCAACAACAACACCAGCAGCAGCAATCGCAGCCTCCCGCACAGCAGCAGCAGTCGACGAACCACCTAGTGGACCTGTTGCATCTGATGCAGGAGTTGATGCATCTGATCCAGCAGCAGCAGCAACCGCAACAGCAACAGTGGGAGCAGCGGGAACGGCAGAGGCAGCCCTCTCAACTGCGGCGACAGCGGGTCGCGCAGCAGCAGCAGCAGCAGCGGGTGGAGAACCCTCGGCCGCAGCCAACGACGACGGCGACAGCGCCCGAGCCCAGGCCAGCCTTTACGGCCGAGGGGTACCCCGCCCTGCCACAGGCCAGTGCGCCGGTGGAGGATCTGTCCAGCTGGGCGGTCGTGGCGCGGCACCGCCCCCACACGGCCCGGGAAGCTCCGACTGCCAGTGCGTCTCGTCCGCAGCAGCAGCAACAGCAGCAGCGCCCATCGCAGCGGGGCTGGAGCAGCCGTCTCCAGCGTGATGTCGTGAGGGTCGCGCCGGTAGAGGGCGAGTCGTACGCATCGCTTTTTGCCAGAGTGCGGGGCAGCGAAGCGGTCAAGCTGGCCCAGCGGAGGGTGCACCAGAGCTCCCAGGGCCACATGCTTGTGGAGGTGCAACGGAGAGCTGATGCAGCGGAGTGCGCCGCAACCATCCGCGCGCTGGTTGGGGAGGCTGGCAGCACCACCCTGCTAGGCCCGAAGGCGACGGTGATCGCCAACGGCCTCGACCACGAGGCCACACCAGAGCTGGTGGCAGCGGGACTGTCGGCGCTGCTGCCAAATGGCGAGGCCGTCGATCCGGCCAGCGTGCACCTGCGGATGCACCCCAACGCCACCCAGAAGGCGAACGTGGTGCTGCCCGCCCGGCTGGCGGCGCAGTTGGCGGAAAAGCGTCTCCTGCTGGGGATGGCCAGCGTCAGGCTGCACGTGGCGGAGCCAGTCCCACGTGAGGAGGAGCGGTGCTACCGGTGCCACCTGCGTGGGCACCGCAAGCATCAGTGCCAAGGCGAGGACCGGTCGGCCCTATGCCTGCGATGCGGCGACACTGGGCACCGGCGCGGGCAGTGCTCGGCCGACAGGCCAAAGTGCGCCGTGTGCGGGGGAGCGCACAGCACCGGCTCCGCCATCTGCGGGGGTGTTGCTCCACAGTGACCGGGATGCTCAACATCATTCAGCTGAACCTGCGCCACACGGGCGTTGCCCGGGACCTTGTGGTGCAGGCGATGAGGGAGCGCCGCGCAGACGTCGCCCTGCTGTCGGACGTCGGGTCGCGGACAAGTTGGATAGCCGATGCTCGTGGCTGGGCCGCCATCGCACCCGGTAGCCGGCACCCAGTCCAGCAGGTGCTGTGCACCTCTGTCCCCGGCTTGGCAGCAGCAGTGATGCGGGGTGTTACCCTCATCAGCTGCTACGCGCCTCCATCCCTGAGCATGGAGCAGTTCGAGGACCTGCTGCAGGGTGTGGAACTCCTGGCCCAAAACAGCTCCCGTTGCGTTGTCGGGGGCGATTTCAACGCTTGGGCCACGGAGTGGGGCAGCCGGATGCTCAACGCCAGGGGAGCAAGGCTGCTGCAGTTGGCCGATCGGATGGGTCTGCGAGTGCTGAACCGGGGCAACACCCCGACGTTCCTGGGCGCAGGTGCGGCGTCGCCGTCCATTGTGGACGTGTCGCTGGCATCTTACAGCCTCGCAGACACAGGAGATTGGCCAACTGCAGCAGCCTTGCTCCCCTGGCGTTGAGCATCCGGCTGC
>NC_071286.1:27634304-27637222 GCF_943735745.2 Anopheles bellator
CGCTGGCATCTTACAGCCTCGCAGACACAGGAGATTGGTGTGTGTCTTCGCTGTACACCGCGTCTGACCATGCCATGATCGAGTTCTCCGTCGGCCTATCTGCAGCCAGATCGCCGCAGCATCAGCGGCAGCAACGTCAGCAGCAGCATCAGCAGCAACATCAGCAGCAGCACCAGCACCAGCAACAACATCAGCAGCGGCATCAGCATCAGCATCAGCAGCAACATCAGCAGCAGCACCAGCAGCAACATCAGCAGCGGCATCAGCAGAATCAGCGGCATCAGCATCAGCATCAGCATCAGCAGCAGCGTACCGCCATTCCCGGTCGACGATGGAAGCTGGCCGATTTCAGCCCCGAGGCGTACAGGGTGTCGCTCAGCGCTCTCGACTTTGCCAGCGTTGAGCCGTCGGCCCCCGAGGTCACGAGGTTGCTCACGCGCGCCTGCGACGAGACCCTTAGGCGCAACAAGGAGTCTCGCGGTGGCCCACGGACCTCGGTGTACTGGTGGACGGACGAGATCCGCGACCTGCGCGCCGCCTGCAGCCAAGCCAGGCGACGGTGGCACCGGGCGCGCGGTGTCCCCGCCAGAGACGCGGCCGAAACTGAGTTCCGCGAGCTGAGGCGCACCCTGTCGCGAGAAATCCGGGCCAGCAAGCGGCGCTGTGAAGCTGAGCTGGCAGACAGTGTTGCGGACGACCCGTTTGGGACCGGATACCGAGTGGTCATGAGCAGACTGCTTGGCCGGAGGCAGCCGCGGGAAACGGACCCGGAGGTGCTACGGCGAACTGTGGACGCGCTGTTCCCGACACACCCTCCGATGGTCTGGCCGGCGGAGAGTGCCGCAGCGGATCGCGAACAGCTACGTCCGGTGACCTGCGAGGAGGTGGTGGCCATCGCCAACAGGTTGCCCCCTCGCAAGGCCCCGGGACCGGACGGTATTCCCAACGGGGCGGTGACTACGGCCATGCGGGAGCACCCCGAAGTCTTCAGGGAGCTGTTTCAACGGCTCCTCGACGCAGGTACCTTCCCAGAGGAGTGGAAGCGGCAGCGGCTGGTGCTGGCGCCCAAGCCAGGGCAACCAACCGGCGAGCCCTCCTCCTTCAGGCCGATCTGCCTGATCAATGCCCTGGGAAAGGTGTTCGAGCGGGTCCTGCTGGACCGCCTGAATGACACCCTGGAGTGCGGTGCTGACGGCCCGCTCCTATCAGCCGCCCAGTTCGGATTTCGCGCCGGTCGCTCGACCGTGGACGCGATCCGTGCTGTGGTGGAGAGTGGTGCTGAGGCTCGGGCGATTAATCGCACGAACGCCTCAGCGGAACGGGAGTGCATGGTCGTGTCACTGGATGTCCGCAACGCGTTCAACAGCGCGAGCTGGACGGCGATCGGCTCAGCGCTGAGCAGTAGGGGAGTTCACCCTGGCCTCATGGCAGTTCTGGGGGACTACTTCCGTGGTCGGGTCCTAGAGTACCACTCGGACCTGGGGCTGGAAGAGCGCACAGTCTCTGCTGGCGTTCCGCAGGGGTCAGTCCTCGGGCCGACTCTATGGAACGCCATGTACGACGACGTCTTGCGCCTCCCCCTCCCACCATCGGTGAGGCTGGTAGGGTACGCGGACGACCTGGCGCTTGTTGTCCGCGCCGTCAGCCCCGAAGCCGCGGCGGGCAAAGCCGAGAGGGCTCTTGGAGAGGTGGCTCGCTGGATGGACAGCGTGGGACTCCAGCTGGCTCCCAGCAAGACGGAGATGATGGTGGTTAGCTGCCACCGAGGTGGCCGTCAGCAGCCGCCACCCATTGACGTCTGCGGGACCAGCACAGATGCGAAGAGCTCCATTCGCTATCTGGGAGTGGTCGTCCAGGACCACCTCTCGTGGAAGGACCACGTGGAGCACCAGGCTGCCAAGGCGGCAGCCAGAGTTGGGGCACTGCGGCGGCTGCTGCCCAACCACAGCCGACCCCCGGAGGAGACACGGCGGCTGCTGGCGAACTGCGCAATGTCCGCGCTGCGCTACGCGGCGCCGGTCTGGGTTGACGGCGTCAGGATCCAGGACATCCGGCGTAAACTGAACGCTGTTCAGCGGACCGCGGCGCAGCGTGTCGCCAGAGCGTTCGTCAGTGTGTCCTGGACAGTGGCCACGTTGTTGGCCAGCATGGTGCCGATAGAGCTCCAGCTGCGGGAGGACGCGGACCTGTACCGTGCACGTCACGGCCTGCCCGGCAGCGGTGACGGTGGCAGCAGCGGTGGCAGCGGCGGCAGCAGCTACAATCATGGCGACGACGGCAGTGGCACCGGTGGAGGCAGCGGCGACTGTGGCTTCAGTGGCGGTGGCAGCAGGGACATCGGTACGGCGACGGCGTCTTCGGCGACGACAGCAGCATCAGCACCAGCGGCATCGGCAGCGGGGACATCGACCACCCGCAGCTCACTACGTCAGCGCTCGATGAGGGAGTGGCAACGGAAGTGGACGGCGGAGACCGGCGGCCGGGACGCATCCCGCTACTTGCGGTGGACGGCGCGCCTGATCCCCGAGGTAGCACCCTGGTGCGGTCGGAAGCACGGACGCATGGACTTCTACCTGACGCAGGTGCTATCCGGACACGGGTTCTTCCGTGAGTACCTGCACGTCAAGGGCTTCACGCCGTCTGCTGACTGCACCAGCTGCCCGGGGGTCCCTGGAACGGCCGAACACACCGTCTTCGAGTGTTGGCGGTGGGAGGCACTGCGCGACGGCGGGTTCCCCAGCACACCGGAGAGGCTGGTCCCGGAGATGCTGGAAAGTCCCGCGCGATGGACGGCGATTGCGGCGGCCTGCCGGGAGATGTTGCGCACGCTCCAGACGGAGTGGCGCGCGGAGCAACGGACCCTGGCGGCCGCTCTCGCGCGGGACAGGCGGAGGGCCGAGGCAACGGCGGCCGGGGGG